>NC_092287.1:25823837-26123837 GCF_036320965.1 Panulirus ornatus | reverse complement strand
CTCTTCTGCTCTCTCAACCACACTCTTTTTATTGCCATACTTCTCTCTTACCCTTTCATTACTTACTTGATCAAACCACCTCACACCACACATTGTCCTCAAACATCTCATTTCCAACACATCCACCCACCTCCGCACAACCCTATCTATAGCCCTATATATATACATATATATATTTATTTATTTATTTATTATACTTTGTCGCTGTCTCCCGCGACACACACACACAGACACACTGTACGTGTAAGCATTTTTGTACTCTGCTCATATGAAGTTGCACTGCTGTATTGAATCAATACATCATTGATATATTTAATCTCACCAGTTATAATAAAAATTCAATATAAACTTAAACTGAAGATGGGATTTGGGACTTGTACTAATATACATACAGCTGTGTGATTCCACTGCATATTCAGACCTAGGTGTTACTGGACTCTGCTTACTTTAGGTTACGCCCTAAGTGAAATGTCACCTTTGGCAAGGCTGTATCACTGGGAGTATAGTCTTGTCACAGAACTTCTCCCTCCAAAGGAGTTGACATTTCTCTGCTACTTGAAGTAGTGCACTGCTAAGCTACAAGAACCTTTAGAAAAGTCCTGGATAACACCAGGACTCTTTCATAGAAACTGGTCCTGAGGTAGTTATAATCAGAATATTCAGATTTTGCTAAGGACTCTTGAATTGAGTCATCTTATGGTTGATCAAGTTCATTATTAAAGTAAAGACAAGACACTGCATTCAGGAATGAAAAGTATGAGGTACATAATTTGGTCCATCATGCAATGAGTGGGAATCTAAAAAGTTAAGGCTTTAAAAAATACTCGAGATGAGTGAGGGAAAGCATAGCAAAGGAAGAGTGAGCAAACCAATGTAGAGGTAGAAACTAAGAGAATCATATTTTTTGAGAAGCACAGAAAAACAAGTAGAATGGGGAGGAATAATATATCTGATCTTTCCCAGGACAGAAATCATGAATTTCCAGTCCTTGACATACAGCAGCCTGTATGTATTTGGCATGCACTTCCGAGTATCTCAATCCCAGATGCCCCTGCAAAGTAACACCCAGATCTTTGTGGCATTCCTGTGGATTTATGTCATAATCATCACTACTGGCTACAGCTCCAACCTTACAGCTTTCCTCACAGTGACAAGAGACCCAGAGGGCATAGAGACTATTAAGGAGCTTCATGAATCCAAGTTGCCGGTCCTTGGGCTTGGGGAATATTTCAAATATTCTATGCTACAATCAATGAACAAACATGTCAGAGTAAGCAAAAAAATATTCTTTATGTAGTAAATTATTTGCTTTGCTTTTCATGAACTTTCATCCCGTGATCTACACAGGCTTTGTTTGCAAAATTTCATAGATACAAATAGATAGAAAAGATCCATTGGCTTGATTGGCATACAAAAATTTTTAGTAACAAATATTCCAAAGAATTTTCAAAACTTGTTTGGTTGAAAACTGTATCATAACCCTCCTGAAATGAATTGGAAGCACCTAGCATTTATTAGTTATGACAATGATCTGAAAAACAGCGAGTGTATCAGTCATGTTGTAAAACTGGATGTATTAATGCAATAAGATAATGGATGAAGTCTTATTGATAATGGTAAGCCATTTTATTTCATAATTTTGTCAATTAATAAATGTTAAACTAATTTCATTAACATTTACCATGTACTTTGAGTTTTAAATGATGTAAAACTAATCTCAAAATAGGTTTCCAGAGACTTTTATAACATTTTGGAGAAAATTTTCTCTCCTGCAGGAATGTATTTCCTGTTTTGAAGTGTAAGTCAATGGAGAAATGAGTACTGATTTTGATGTTTTGCTTTCTCATATCTTATAAATGCTGCCTGACTAGAATTCTGTCAACATTGCAGCAGCAGACGGCAAAGCTGCTTTGCTTTCCAACATCTTTTATTGAACCATTCCTCCTCCTTTCTCAACTTTCCCTCTGTATTTGTAGCTAAATGTATTCAAGCTCCTACTCCTTTGTTATAAATTTCACAGAATCTTTCTGGCCACTAAACTCCATTTCCCAATCTGTGTTACCAAGAAATTGTGGTTTCATATCATTTCCAAAAACGTCTCCTCTTGGAGTTTGGTCTTATCTCTGCTCTTTTTATACCTTTATTCAGTCCATAACGACTGAAGCTTTACATGATCACTTTTTCCATTAATGTATTGTATATGGTATTCTCAGTTTACATGCTAGTTATGTGTGAAGATAAAATCCAGTAGTGATAGTATATCAGTCCCTCTCTTCCTTGTATGTTCATCGACATACTTGTAAAGGAAATCTTCCAGTATATATTTCTTTGAACTCGTCTCCATGAAAATCCAAATTCCTCCAGTTTATCTCTGTATAATTAGTACCACACTGTTCTGAGAAGCAAGTGTTTTAATACTTCCATGTATCATCCTGATTGTTCTTTCACTGTTATTATTCTTTGGACGACTGTATATTATCAACATTATGCATTTCTTTTCTGTAATATCCTTCTCATTATATATTGTAGGAATGGGCCATCTTTCAGCATTTCCTGAAATTTACAAATATTTTTGATTAAGAGCACCAATCCTTGTCCTCTGTTGTCTTTCTTTCCCACCTTTGTACCATACATCCCTATGGACAGAACAAGTGAGATTTTATCTCTAGTAAGCTTTGTTTTCACAGCTAGAACAACAGTGCTTCTATTCGTGTCATAGTTTGGCCTGTTCTCACACTTTCCAGTCTTTGTTATTTTTTTTTACCACTGCAGTATTTTAACAGGATATCTCTGCAGCCTATCATCTTCTATTGCTTTGCAAGATAGCATTTTCAACAAAGAGATTCTGGTATAATCAACTTTTTTATGGCAAATAATTTTCATGACCGAAAATGGTAGTAGTTCCACCACTGAACTCTGTGGGGTCCCACTTATCCTACTCAGCATGAAAAGACACTCTTGACATTATCTCCTCTCTCCTCGTTTGGTACTTTAGTTTCATTTCATGCAACTAGTCTTCCTGCAACACCAGCCAGGGTAACCAATTTCATCAATCTTATTTGGGAACAGCTCTAAAGGCCTTCTAGCAGTCCAACCTCTCATTTATAATATGTTGCTTGTTCTCTACACAAGTCTAAGGAGTCTGCTGTGTAAGATCCCCTTCAGAATCCAAGTTGTCTCTCATTGTTTTAGTCCCAGTGGAGGAAAATTAAATCATGAAGTGAGAAGTGCATTAATATGCTTGGAAAAGACTTTCCAAAAGTTACTCTGCTCATCTGTTAGTGAATGATGTTTTACATATTAATACCATAGATAATGATGAATGAATCAGTGTCCATTACAAATAGATATATCTATATTTTGACCTTTGGTGAAAAAGTTGCCTAAGGTCAGTTTGTCTTTTAAACTACAAACTAAATGAAAATCAGTACCATTCTAACTGAAGTCTTTTGCAGGGCCTAGCTGATCACTATGTAGCCTCTTTTGATGTTGATGAGGTTGACAAGCTTATCATGAATGGCAAAGGTGTTAGCATCCAAGGTCGCAAGTATCAGCAGTATGTAATACAAAAACGCTATACATCCACCAGGGGTCATGCCAGTATGAGAATTCTAAAGGTAAGAATAAATCACTTATGAGGAATGATGGATTAACCAAGAATATTGCAGTCAAAATGATAGCTGCTTTGATTGAACAATGGACGTAATGATGGTATCCTTGTAAAGAAGAATTGTTTCAAGAGAGTATATAATGGCAAGATTATGCAATGGGAGGCAAAGTATGAAAAACATTTAGGACATATCAGTATTATCAAAAATGGAAATCACAAACAGTTACGAAGAAATTTTGGAAGGATATAGTTTACGTGAACCAATTCCTTATGAAGAACATATTTCTTCATAAAGCACTCTAAAAGAATATGAAGCAAAAGCAGCTTTTTTTAACTTAGAGTATATTATATAGATGACACAATATTGTTGTGGAATGCATTAAATTTGTATGGAGCATTTGCTCTCTTTTTCAGCCTTGCTTACTTTTGTATATCTCTGTCTCTCAATCATTTACACTCCTTTCCTGAAAGTACCACCCATACACCTCTCTTTTCCCTTTCACTAGCAACTTTACTTTGTCAACCCACCACCAACCACCCTTTCTCACCTGCCTACCTTCTACATGCCAGACACTTCTCTTGCACATGCCAACATCGCTTCCTTAGATACCTCCCAATCCTCACCCACTCCCCTGGCTTCAATTACGCTCACCTTTTGCCATTCTATACTCAATCTTCTGGTATTTCTTCACACAGGTCTCCTTTTCAAACTTACTCACTTTTGCCATCCTATTCTCACTCATATCATTTCTTCTACTCTAAAAACCTATACAAATCTTCACCACTGCCTCCACCAGATACTGATCAGACATCCCACCACTGCCCTTCTTAGCACATTCATATCAAAAAGTATCTCTTTTGGATGCCTATTAATCAGCATGTAGTCTAATAATGCCTGATGACCATCTTTCTTACTCAAACACATATACTTGTCCCTCTTTTTAAACCAGGTATTCCTGATCACCAGTCCTTTTTTTTAAAGTACACACCTTCAAAAACTGTTCACCCTTCTTACTCACTGGGTACCCCTACACCCTAATTACACCCTCGACTGCCACATTACTTAGCTTTGTATCTACATCACCCCTAACCTAAACCTGATTTCTTGCATCACAACTACTAACACACACAGTCAGCTGTTCTTAAAACACTCACTTCTCTTTATTGTCCTCCTCTAGGCCAGATGCATAAGCATCAATAATCACCCAGCTCTTGTAATCTACCTTCTGTTTTACCCACATCATTCTGGAGCTAACTTCCTCACACTCTTTCACATATTTCCACAGCTCTAGCTTCAGCAGTAGTGCTACCTCTTCCTTAGCTTTCACCCTCACACCAATCCCTGACTTTATCCCCCCCCGAGGTATTTTCAACCCATTCTTTTCCGTTACCCTTCAGTTTAGTTTTACTGTGAGCCAGAAAAGCCAAGTTCCTTTTTTCAAACATACTACCTATCACTCCTTTCTTCTCTTCTTGGTTACAATCAGACATCCCATCCTGAGCCTTCAAGGGAAATGAGTGCTCCTTGCTTGGCTCCTTTTGTTTCAACTTACAGAAACTGAAATACAATAAGAGGGAGGTTTCTAACCTGCTGCTTCTTCCCCTCTTAGCCATCTTCTATGATACACAAGGAATATGAGGGTAGAATTTGTTCTCTCCTATCCCTTTGGATTATACATATACATGGTGGGTGAGGGGGGGAAAGGTTCTGGGAGTGATGAAGGATGTGTGGAAGGAGAAAATGTTATCTCGGAGAGCAAAAATGAGTATGTTTGAAGGAATAGTAGTTCCAACAATTGTATAGTTGCCAGGCATGGGCTATAGATAGGACTGTATGGAGGAAGGTGGATGCTGTACGGAGGAAGGTGGATGTGATGGAAATGAAATGTCTTAGGACAATATGTGGTGTGAGGTGGTTTGATCAAGTAAGTAATGAAAGGGTAAGAGAGATGTGTGGTAAGAGTGTGGTTGAGAGAGCAGAAGAGGGTGTTTTGAAATGGTTTGGTCACATGGAGAGAATGAGTGAGGAAAGATTGACAAAGAGGATATATATGTGTCACAGGTGGAGGTAACGAGAAGTGGGAGACCAAATTGGAGGTGGAAAGATGGAGTGAAAAAGATTTTGAGCAATCAGGGCCTGAACATGCTGGAGGGTGAAAGGTGTGCAAGGAATAGAGTGAATTGGAACGATGTAGTATACCGGGGTGACGTGCTGTCAGTGGATTGAACCAGGGCATGTGAAGCGTCTGGGGTAAACCATGGAAAGTTTTGTGGGGCCTGGATGTGGAAAGGGAGCTGTGGTTTCAGTGCACTATACATGACAGCTAGAGACTGAGTGTGAACAAATGTGGCCTTTGTTATCTTTTCCTGGCGTTGCCTCGCACGCATGCGGGGGGGAAGGGGTTGTTATTTCATGTGTGGCGGGGTGGTGACGGGAATGAATAAGGGCAGACAGTATAGCACCCTAAAATACAGACCAAGACACACATAGTATACCATTAGAAAATAAAGGAAAAGAATACTAATCCACAGAAAGGTCAAAGCCAGTCTTGCTGTAGGTCAGAAGTGAGTAAGTCAATGACATTATCCCAACAGTGGTTGCTGACTGGCTGAGACCATGCCCAAAAGCAGTGATCCACCATGATCACACCTGAATGTGGTTAGTGAAGGGCGAGTGAAGGCCAGCATTTCCTCACTGGAAATACTGAGAAATGGCATATCTTGACCCAGTATTCATTGAGAATATATCCCATGCTAATGGAAAAGACCACAGAGAAAAGAAAACTGCATATAAGACACTAATACACAGAGAAGGATCTAAGTTGGTGCTATAGCAGTATTAACCACTTAGCCTCACATCACAGACAATTATAGTTTATGAGAGTAATGTAAAAAGCATATACTGGAATGCTTAACAATAATTACATATATGAAAGCCAGTATGGACTTATACCATATAAAAGTAAACAAACTCATCTCCTTAGTACACTACAATGACATATGTAAAGGTTTATTGCAAGGAAAGAGAATGGACCCTGTTTACCAAGATTTTGCTAACACATTAAACACAGTAATCTTTAGTTTTATGACATAAGGTAGATCACAAAAATTAATCAGGGTTCTTATCTACCCAAAAATACAAAGTGGTTGCTAATGGCACTGTGAAGAAAAGGATGTTCCATCAGGAGTACCATAAGTCATGGTATTATCTTCAGTGTGATTTGTAATAATTATTTCTGACACTGACAGAAAAGTGAAAGAAAGTACAGTCACAGGTTTTGTTGATATGAGAATGAGTAAAAATGATAGAAGACTAACTAAGAAGCTTGAATATGAATTACAAAAGGGGAGAAGACAATCTGATTGAATTTAATGAAGAAAATTTGAGCAAATAAGTCATGAAATATCAGCAATACATCAGCAACTCCATACAAAAGCCTAACAGGGAAGGATATAGAAAGGGAGGAAAACATCAAAGTTACCATAAACAAGCAAGTTAAATTCAAGGAGCCCATTAATAAGATCAATACTATCAAGCTAAATAATGAGTGTTTTGATAAGAACTTACAATTGGAGAGAGAAAGCTAATGATGAAAATGTTTAATGTTTACATGATACATAAGAAGCTACTCTATAGATCAGAGAGAAGAAAGGAAAGATAAATGATATAACCAATGCTTAGTAACAAATCAGGGGCATCAAAAATAATTTACTGGATCTAAGAGCATCTCAATGAGGATGATACAGAACTGGAGTCTGTAATAATACCTGGGAATATACAAGAAAGATATCAAGCTAAAACATATGATATCTCAGCAAACCAGCAAATTTTTTTTTAAAGATTAGTAACTGTCATACTGTATAAGGAAATGTAAGAGACATGCATCGAAAAATTACAGAAACACGTAAAAGAAAAATTGATATTTGGTATAGGTCAGTCCCAGACAAACCCAAGATTGATAACTATGGAATGTGCATGGTTATGACAAGAATCATTAGTCGCTGAATAAGATGTGTAGTGAGTGTTACACACAAGTCCTGCCTTTTTGGCAAAATTTTGTTGCATATACTTGAGGGTAGCTTGGCTTGGAATTACATACAAAATCAATCAAATTTTTTTCATATATAGCTTAAGTGTTAAGCTGGTACTAATACTTTCCTACAGGAATGTTTTGCATCACACAGCATTACCCTAGGCCTCCAGAGACACTCACCTCTCAAGAGTATATTTGACCGTGTGATCAGCTGGGTGGTAGAAGGTGGCCTCGTGGATCATTGGTTTTTGGAGTCTATTAATCTCTCCATACAGGTCAGTATCCACACCTTTGACAGGAAAAAAACTAGTTGATCCACAATTCAGTTATCTAAATTATAATGAAGTTTTCAAAACCCTACAGAATTTCAATACTAGACAACAGGGTGGATCATCAAAAACATCTTCCATATACAGCACTAAAATCTTGGTACATTTTTGCAGATTCCTCCATCAGTACATTCCTCAAACACGTGAACAATCTAACTGTCCTTTCACATTTATATTGGTCTTCATGTTTGCCAAATGTATTCGTCTGACTCAAACCACAGTTAAAGGCATGCTCTGCTTACCCACTCTCTCCATACATTCTTGACTATCTCAATAGTTTTATCATGTACTTTATCATACTTCATGTAAGAGTAGTGAAGATGGATTAGGTATGAAGTATAATTGGAATTACAAAAGCTCATAGATTAACTAATGAAGATTTGAGGATGTATAGAATGAAAATCTCTTAAAGACATACAGTGAGGTCATGAATCCAACTTTCATCTAATTTTCAGGCACATGACCACCTCCACCTAATCACTGAGCACATGACCACAGTACCAGGCAATCCTGTACATGTTCCAAGTCAATTTAATAACAGTTTTACATTTATTGTTAACCATCTCATCTATACCCCTATCTTTTCCCATTCTTCAGGTGCATTATTGTTATTCTCACTTACTCCATTGTAATTATTGTGCTTCTGTCTCTTTTTTCCTTTATATCTATTCCATTTTCTTCTGACTTTAATCCTATCAGGCAAACAACCACATCACTCAATCCACTTTCCTCAATCACCTCCATTAAAAAGTACTGTATCCATAATCTTCCTTACTACATCTTTTGTCACAAGCTGTGTCCCAAACCTGTCTAATACACTCCCACTCTACACACAAACCTTTTTACTTTATCTACTTCCTCCCAAAATACCTTGTTAGTTTACCTTAAGCTCACCATCATTATATTTCTGTGATCATCTGTTTTCCTTTTTCTCATATGTACCAACTTTTCTTCTTTACTCCTCAGATCTTTAAATTCATCAACTTTTGCTATTCTTGTATCACTATTTTCAGGAAGATGTGCTTCCTTTAAACTTTTTTCTTTGACCAACTTTCTTAAATCTTAGATTACACTATTCTCTTTTCATATCCAATAACTACAATGTTGAACACCATAAAGGTGTGCCATTTCAATCCACTCCTTATCTCGACACCACATTACAGCTAGTACTTGTAAAAAGTTGACAATCTTAAAGGATTAGTAAACTTAGCAGGCAAATTCTCCTTGCATAATTCACAAGGAAGCTTTAAGAACATTCTTTAAAACAAGAATGGACCTAATTTTAAAACTATTGTATCCAAACAATTCTAACAAAACTAAATCACCTTTAAGGATGGTATGGAAGAAAGTTTGTAAGCAACAAATTGTGCTACACCCTCTCAGATACTAAGAGCCATGATAGAAGATTTACTAAAATCCCAAAGAGAGTAGGACCAGAGATGGGCAACACAGGAGAGACCACCATTGGACTGAATGTTCTCAAGTAGAGAAATGAGAGTGTAAGCACTTAAGGAAATTAAAGTTCAGGAGAATATCAAACACTTTGGAGACATTAGAAGTGAAAGAGATGGGGTGCTAGTTGGAAAAGTTACATTGGTCGACTTTCTTAAGGTGGAGCTAGGCCCAGGCATGATTCCAGTGAAGAATGTAAGGTTTGGGTTTTTAGACAGGCAAAAGGAGAAAAGAAACTCAGAGACATTCCTCTGACCTTTTCACTGTGCTGTGTCACATGCATGGCCATAGTAGTATGATGTGCTATGCCACCATCAGGAGTCTAAACCATAGTGCTCTCATTTAAAATCCCCTCTAATATATGATTCCGCATCTTATCCAAAGATGTCATATAGATATGATTTTTAGGGATATGCATCAATAACAAAGTTTGGAGATGATCTCCTTTAGCTAGAAGTTATTCAAAATTACAAAAAAGCATCATACAGAATGTCTGCTGATTACCATACACTTTCATTACAGAATGAAGAAATGAATGAGAAAGTCTTGGGATCTGAAGATGTTGAAACTGAACAAAATCTGGTGACACCTGGAAATGAAGGAGTGATCCCACTTGGCCTTGATCACATGCAAGGAATTTTTCTGATTCTTATTTTTAGCTACTTAGTTTCTATTTTTGTCTTCCTAACTGAGACTACACTAATCAAAAATTATGGATAAAGGATTTATGCTAGCTTGATCATAGATATGACTTGAGTGCATATAAGAACTTTCATACTTCATGTATGTGTTTACATTAGTAGCTAATTTACAGAAGCAAGAAAAATTGGCACTACTTACAAGTTTTACCTCTCTATCTAGCCAACTTAAAAATAAAAGCTATTGCAACTTTATTTTTTAATCTTGCACTAATATTTGTATGACTAAGGCAAATAAGGATGCTACTCTGTAGCTGATTTGTGTACAACTGATGCACTTACCTGTATTCAGATTATTTCAAGATTTTTACAATACTTGTGCTAAAAAGCATAATTTTGATCTACAGTTACACCCAACAATTCTACCAAGTTTAAAGCCTATTTGTGGTGCCATTTCAGACTTATCTGTCTTGGTCACATAGATAAACAGTCATGAAATTAAGTAAGAAATGTTGAAAAAGATGTAAAGAAATACTTTTATGACATAAGGTTGGTGGATGAATGGAATAAGCTAACAGGTGATATGGTAAATGTAGATACTTGTATGACAGTAGAGAATGCTCAAGAGATGGAGCCCCATAAGAGTTAAACTCCTTCCCTTTACACAACAAACATGTTAAACCCCCTCCCCATATAGTATAAACAAGTAATTATAAACAGCTGATTTTAGTAAGATTACACTTTCCACCACACTCCAAGTAGAAGTCATACAACCATTCACCACTACATCCAGTTGTGCCTTCTTGGTGAATACTTGTTCACTTTCATGATGTTCTCATGCATTATATTATTCATATGTATCACACGTACATTTATCACTTTGTGTAATTTGGTGCATTGAGTATGAATTTGCCTCTTATAAATGTCATGAACAAGTGATAAAAATGGGTCTGGGGATGGGTCAGTCAAGATTCAAAAACATTTCCCTAACTCTTACATATCAGTGCCATATGGCACAATGTTGTACTTCAATACAATATTCTATGTTTTACTTTTTCAAACATTTAGACTGATAATGTACCTGAACCATAATGTATGTTTCTAGGCATTTTATATACATTTTGGGTGAAAATTAGCTTGATCGTCCACAAAATGTAATTCCCTTTTATCACACTGAATCCTACGATAAAATGGGTTCCAGTATTGAGTGATTCTACAGAACTGTTTTTCAGTACCACATTTCCAATGTAAAGGTACCAGGGCTAGTTCAAGAAGGTCTCACATTCAAATATGTTCTGCACACATTATGGGATGAAAATAATCTTACCTTATATTCAACATGGGACCCAGTCCTAAAACTGGAAACAATTGAATTATGGGCATTGTTTCTTTCTTGAAGAATTTTCCAAACTATTGACACCAAAATGTTACAAACAAACACATCTTTCAAAAAAAAAATTCTTATTTCATCTTTTCATGTCATCTTATCTCTTATATTTTCACCTTCCTTACATAAAATGTCATTACTTCTTTTCTGTATAACTTTATTCCAATATAATAATGTTGCATGGTAAGCAGAGAGGGGTAAAACAGTATATTTATTCAATTTCTTATAAGAGACAACTCCAAATTTGAATGCAATACAAAATCTAACAGTGTTTCCTATATGAAATATTGTCTTTCTATGAATAACCTACAGCACCAGAAATAAACAAATGAAAAGCAACTACATTAAGGCACATTTCACACTATACTCTACAACTGGGAGATCAAGTTAATACAATTTTCTAAAATTGTAATTTGTGAAATTACAACAGTATCTATCTAAAACAACAACTAAGCTAATTCACTTGGCTCTTAGTCATATGAATCTTTCACTAACCCTTAAAAATGTATTTGACAGCTCCTGTATAAGGATGGTGAACTTGCAACCGAAAACATCAAGTTTTATCAAGCTTTATATACTACGAAATGTAAATTTTAGAGTAAAAAAAAAAATGATTCATTCTAAGGCAGTATCTTGTGAGCCTTGAGTGAATCTCTGGGATCCCTTGGGGATAGAAACCTCTTAACCCTCTTCCTTATGGTGGGGTAAAAGACCCTTCACTAAACACCTGTAAAGTGCTAACAGCTTATGAACTTGGCTAGGGTTTGCCCACCAATCAATTAGCAACTTCCACCATCAATGACATCATTGTCCCTTGAATGTTGGTACTGACTTGCCTTATAATTCTAAAAATACAGACACCCATCTGATGGATGTCAACATCAGCTAAAAGAAAGTTTTTTCAAAAGGGAAGAAAATGTTGGGCAGGAAATAACTTGGTTAAATGCTCATGGGACACCATCATGGAGAGAAACAGTTTTTCATTCTTCAAAACTTGCATCCCTCTCCTGAGTTAGCTTCTCCCACAAACCTTAACAGCAAACCAACATGGAAAAAGATGGAGGTAAACTTCCTTAAAATGACATCAAAATATGGAAGAAAAGTACCTTAAAGAGTCATCTTATGGCACTCTAGGGTCTGTCTGCCTGAAGGCAGCAACTCTAGTGTCATAGAAGACATCCTCAATATACATCAAAAGTCACTGTATGTCAGCAGAATGTAAAGATCTCCACTACTGATTTCCAAGGAAGGGTACCTCAGAAAGGCCATGGTGGAGGCTACATTCCCAAAATCATAGACTTTACATAAAGACCACATTGCACCAACAAAACTGGACTCTTAGTTCAACAAGAGATGTCCCTTACTGACAGAGGTTTTGAGCATCTTTGATTCAAATATATGTTCTTCTCAATTGTCTTTGATGATCTCAACCAATTCATTTGGAGAAATAGGTGGACATAAGGAATGAGGTTCTCTAGCTATCTATAGTCTTCCAGAAGTAAATCAATGGCTTTTATCTTACTCTAATCTGTTCATTTGTTTTTTCATATTTGACCACCTTTTACTGCGTTAGTGAGGTAGCGCCTGGAACAGATGAAGAAAGGCCACATCTGCTTACATTTATTCTCTAGCTGTCATATGTAAGCACTAAAATCATAGCTCCCTAAACACAACCAGGCCCACAGAACTTTCTATAGTTTAGGCTAGATGTGTCACATGCCCTGGTTTAGTCCACTGACAGCAGGTTGACCCCAGTATAACACATTGTTCCAATCCACTCTATCCCTTCCACACCTTTCATCTTCCTGCATGTTCAGGCCCAGATCTCTCAAAATCTTTTTCACTCCATCCTTCCAATGTCCAATTTGGTCTCCCAGTTCTTGTTCCTTCCAGTTCTGAGACATATATCAGATTTGTGAATACTTCCTCACTCATTCTCTCCATATGTTTAAACCATTTCAGCAAACCCTCTTCAGTTACCTCAACCACACATGTTTTATTACCACATATCTCTCTTATCCTTTTGTTACTCAATCAAACCACCTCACACCACATACTGTCCTCGAGTATTTCATTTCCAACACATCCACTTTCCTCCACACAGCCTTATGTATGGCCCATGCCTTGCATCCATACAATATTGCTGGGACTGCTACACCTTCAAACATACCTATTTTGCTCCCCCTATAACATTCACTTTTTCCGCACATTCTTCAGTGCTCTTAAAACTTTTGCCCCCTCACCCACCTTATGAATCACTTCCACTTCCATTTGCTACCACAACCACTCCCAGATATCTAAAACACCTCACTTCCACCAAGTTTTCATCATTCAAACTCAAATCCCAAGTAATCTGTCCTTCAACCCTGCTAGACCGGATAAACTTGCTTTAATTCACATTTACTCTCAACTTCCTCCTTTCACACACTCTTCCAAACTCAGTTACCAACTTCTACAGTTTCTCACTCAAATCTTCCACCAGTGCTGAATCCATCCAAAAAGAAATTGAACAACCATGGCAACATCACACACCCCTGCTGCAGACCAACTTTCACTTAGAACTATCCACTCTCCTGTCTTCCTACTAATACATATGCCTTACTCCCTTGATAAAAACTTCTCTGCTTCTAGCAGCTTTCCTCCCACAACGTATATTCTTAGGACCTTTCACAAGGCAATTGGTTCAACCATATAATATGCTCTCTGCAGATCCATAAATGCCACATGCCATCTGTTTCTCTCTAAGTATTGCTCACACACATTCTTTAAAGCAAACACCAGATCCACACATTACCACTTCTAAAACCACACTGCCCCTCCCCAATATGATGCTCTGTACATGCCTTCACCCTCTCAATCACTATCCTCCCACATAATTTACCAGGTACACTCAATAATTTTATGCCTATGTAGTTTGAACATTCACCTTTTCCCCCTCTTACCTTTAAACAATGGCACTAAACATGCATTCCACCAATCCTGAAGCACCTCACCATGATTCATACATACACTGAAAATCCTTACCAGCCACTCAACCCTTTCTTAATAAATTCAACTGCAATACCATCCACTCCAGCTGCCTTGTCACATTTCATCTTACATACGGCTTCCACCGTCTCTTCTCTCTGTTATTTATTTTTTGCTAAATACCTTGGGTTTGCTGTTACTCACCCCAAGACATGCCAACATAAAAAATGAGAAAGTTACTTTGTCTAAACATGTATCTCAAGAACTCTTCTTGCAACATCAAAGGCTATCAACACGAGTTTTAAAAATATGGCATTAAGGGGAAAAAAGTATTTATTTATTTATTTATTATCCATTATACTTAATCTAATCGCTGTCTCCACGTCAGTGAGGTAGCATATGGAAACAGACTAAAAATGGCCCAGCCCACCCTTATACACACGTATACACATAAACGCCCACACACGCATTGCTCAACTAAAGGCAACAATCTTAAGGAGAGTTGTTCAATAAACTGCCAAAGTGTTGTTCATGAAAAACAATCCCACATCCCATGATTAAGGATATTCTAGAAGACAAAGACTCAAGGATCCCATAGCAACTTATGTTGGGCAAGGACTTTTGTTCCATCAAGAAGGTCAAACTCACATGACCTTCCAAGGAATGGAAACCCCATCCCTGACACTGGGCATCTATCTAAACCATCAAGGAGGAACAGTCTAAGACATAGGCCACATACATCTAGGATCCAGAGAAATATGAAGCAGGTCAGTACCACATCCTGGGGAACATCACATCATTGCTAAATTGAGGTTGCTGATTGGTTGGTGGGCTGATGGAGGCAAAGCCAGTATGCCACTAGTACTAAAATGACAAGAAGTTATGAGGTTTTTAACAGCCAAGGATCCTAGAAATTCCCTCAAGGGCTAACCCATCTCTGGAAAGAACACTTTACATAAATAACACAGGCTATAAAGAATAGTACATGAAACAAATGGTAAGCATTATCATACCATTTCATCTGAATTACACATTCAATGTTAGACCTATAGATATGATAAATATGAAAGTATATCAATATTTTCCTTGATATGAACAACATTTAATAAAGTTGCTCTGTTGACACAAACCACAAATAATGATGGAAAACCTTCAAGAAACATCTAAAAGTTACTTGATTCCAAAAGAACTGCATATGAAAAATATGGGCCAATGAGGTAACACTTATCAAGACTACATTTCAGTGATGTCCTCAGGTAGGGTTACTAAAATGTTGGTTCTGCTACTGGCAATGCAACAGTGATGTTGCTGATTTACAAAATAAGCTATAATAAAAATGCCTACTCTTTCAAAGAGTCAAAAGAATGTTATTCACTAAGGCACCCAATGAGGCTGAAAAATTTTCATGGCAAGTGAGGAATAAGGCAACACTGTATTGCACTTGTACTGAGAAGCCTTGAGAAGTTATTTATCACAGGAGGTCACAAAAAAAGTTAGTGTTACAAAGGTACTTCAAACTAATTCATAAGAAGGCTTCACAAACTATGTCTAATAATGAGTTCCTCATACTAAATATATCTTCATCACATAAAGAGTCAGCCATGGACAAAAAGGCATCCAATGAGAAAATGAAACATCTTGTGATATAGCTGCATATATAACAAAAGGTGATATAAGTACAGTAGTTTCATTCTAATGAATACCAAAAATAAAAATTTCTACAGTAATGTTAATAAATCTATAGCAATCATAAATATGTCACAAAAACATTAACAGTCATGTTGTAATCAGGCACAGTTCTGGGACTTAAACTATGTTGGAATAAAATTTAAGTAGTGTATACTCCAAAATATTATGTTTGCTGAGTGATAAAATTACAGTAAAACCCATAAGAAGCACTTAAGTATGCACCAACTGATGTGATAAAGCAATCTACCATACACAAAATATTTTGTACTGCAAAAAATTTAGGTTTTAAAAACTGGAAAACCATTTCTTTATGACCCGATTTCCTGCAAGATGAGAGATTCTCAGGACATTCTCCAAGAAAATCAGGGTTAGAATCTTTCAACCCTCAGCATTGCCAGTGACGAACTACTGGCCTTCCTGACATTTTCCTTGATTTGGGCTCTCCTTCAGCCAGCCAAAGACTGCCAGAGAGATGAAGTCATCAACATTCTCCTTCCATCCACCAATCACAGTTGTAATGAAAAAGGTTTCTGAGAGAAAGACAGACAGAGAAAGGGGAGCAGGAGAGGCAGAGCAGGGTAAGAGCATGATAACATATGAAGGAGGAGGGTTTTGAGGAAAACAATCAGAAAAAGACTTAACCCAAAAGTGAAAAATAAGTACCTTCAGTAATGACTTAAAGGCACACTCAAATGTGTTTCTTTTGAGGGACTCATTCCCAAGGCCTCATGGGCAGATCCACAATGTTTAAATTACTATACTGTCTGATGAAGGTGGTACTGAAGTGGAGGAAAAAAATTATACATAAGTTTTTTGAAGAAGCTATGATAGAGGCCATCTTCGATTCATTTGCTCAGGTATACATCCTAAGTAAATCCAGAAATCCTGTACTCACCAAGAGAGGCTTGAAGGTTCTAAAGTGCACAAATAAATGGTTCCCTTGACAGTCTGTAGAGAAGTTCAAAAGCATCGCTAATCTATACTAAAGTGTTACTATAGTGATACCTTTCTAGTCCTAACCTTTAATGTAACTCCCTTGACTGCAGCTCATACACTTGCAAAAGGGAGGGGAGATAAAGGACAATTAAAAACTATTTCATAACCTACTATAGTATAAAAAGTGCACACACAAACAGACTAATAGGCATGCTATGTATAAGAGCCAGCAATGCAAAATAAATACACAACATAAAATAACACCTGGATATCTGGCTCTGAGTGAAACAAAGCTCAAGGGTAAAGGGGAAGAATGGTTTGGAAAAGTCTTGGGAGTAAAGTCAGGAGTTGTGAGAGGACAAGATCTAAGGAAGGAGTAGCATTACTCCTGAATTAGCTGTGGGAGTGTAAGAAAGAAAGTTCTAGACTGATGTGGGTAAAACTGAAAGTGGATGGAGAGGAATGGGTGATTATTGGTGTATATGCTCCTGGTCATGAGAAGAAAGATCGTGAGAGCCAAGTGTTTTGGGAGCAGCTGAGTGAGTGTGTCGGTAGCTTTGCTGCATTGAAGCAGGTATTATTGATGAGTGATTTAAATGCGAAGGTGAGTAATGTGGCAGTTGAAGGTATAATTGGTGTACATTGTGAATGGAAATGGTGAAAAGTTTGTGAATTTGTGTGCTGAAAAAAGACTGGTGACTGGGAATACCTGGTTTAAAAAGAGAGATAAACAAAACTATACAGATGTGAGCAGGAGAGATGGCCAAAGGGCATTATCAACTTATGTGTTAATTTATCGGTGTGTAAAAGAGAGACTTTTGGATGTTAATGTGCTGAGAAGGGCAGCTGGTGGAATGTCTGATCACTATCTTGTGGAGGCAAAGATGAAGATTTGTGGAGGTTTTTAAAAAAGAAGAGAAAATGCTGGAAGAAGAAAGTGGTGGGAGTAAATATCCTTGGAAGGGAGACTTGCATGAGGAACTATCAGGAGAGAATGAGTGCATAATGGCAAAAGGTGAGAGCAAATGATGTGAGGGGAGTGGGTGAGAAATGGGATGTATTTAGAGAAGCAGTAATGGCATGTGCAAAAGATGCATGTGGCATGAGAAAGATGGGAGGTGGAAGATTAGAAAGGGTTGTGAGTGGTGGGATGAAAAAGTAAAGTTGTTCGTAAAAGAGAAAAGAGAGGAGTTTGGACAATACTTACAAGGAAGGAGTGCAAATGACTGGGAGATGTATAAAAGAAAGCGGCAGGAGGCCAGGAAAAAGGTGCGAGGGTTGAAAAGAGGGCAAATGGGAGCTGGGGTGAAAGAGTATCATTAAACTTTACGGAGAATTAAAAGATGTTTTGAAAAGAGGTAAATAACGTGCATAAGACAAGAGAACAAATGGGAACATCAGTGAAGGGGGCAAGGGGGATGTGAAAACAAGTACTGATGAAGTGAGAAGGAGGTGGAGTACGTATTTTGAAGGTTTGTTGAATGTATTTGATGATAGCATGGCAGATGTAGGGTATTTTGGTTGGGGTGGTGTGTGAAGTGAGAGGGTCAGGGAGGATGGTTTGTTAAGAGAGGTGAGGTAGTGAAAGCTTTGTGGAAGATGAAATCCAGCAAGGTGGTGGGTTTCAATGGTATGCAGTGGAATTTATTGAGAAAAGGGGTGACTGTGTCGTTGATTGGATGGTAAGGATATTCAATGTATGTATGGATCATGGTGAGGTGCCTGAGGATTGGTGGAATCAATGCACAGTGCCAGTGTACAATGGCAAAGGGGACAAAGGTGAGTGTTCAAACTACAGAGGCTTGAGTTTGTTGAGTATTCCTGGAAAATTGTATGGGAAGGTATTGATTGACAGGGTGAACGCATGTACCTTTTGGTAGATGCTTTTCCATAGTCATCTTCACCACAAAATCTTGATCACATATCCCCTCCTTTGCCTAAAACCCCATTGCTTCTCATTTATACTGCATTCAGTCACTTTCATCACTCTAACAATCAACATTCTTGCATGTACTTTTCCTGGTATACTTAAAAGACATTCTATTTATTCACATATTTTGCTTTGTCGCTGTCTCCCACATTAGCGAGGTAGCGCAGGGATACAGACGAAAGAATGGCCCAACCAACCCACATACACATGTATATACATACACATCCACACATGCAAATATACACACCTATACACCTCAAGACATATTCCCCTATAACTGCTACATACATCCTTTGCACCTTTTCCTTTCGAAAAAGGAACAATAATAGCTCTCATCCAATTCTCAGGCACAATGTTCTGTTTCCATGCTACATTTCATACCAGATGCATCCACTCTATCACACTGTCTCCTCCAAACTTCAGCATTTTAGCCGTAATCCCATCCACTCCAGATGCCTTTCTTACCTTCCACCTCATTCTTGCCCTTTTTATCTCCCATTTTCCTATAAGCCCTTGCACTTGTATCCTCTTCCTTCCATCCTCCATACCCATGACTGTGACAAATGCTGCTTCATCTTATCCATCATTCATCAGTTCTTCAAAGGACTCTTTCCACCTTTCATTCACTTCCTCCTTTTGATTTAGGAACTCCCCTTCCTTCCTTCTCAAGTCAACATTTCCACTCTTACATCCACCTACTTCCTCTATCAGCTTCTTAACACTGCTTACACATCTTATATTCTTCCCTTCTTCTTTGATGAAATTCCACTAGTACATTCCTTTTGAGTTATCTAACATACGCATTTTTCTTCTCTTCCACAGCATTTTTAATCTCTTTTGTCCACCATGCATTTCCCTTTTTATTCCTATATCTCACAACCTTGTATCCACTTACTAATTACAACCTTTAAGTCTTTCTATAAACATTCTAAATACCTCATTCACACATGACTGCATCCCTACATTCATTGCACTTCCAACTAAACTTTCAGTCACCCTCCTTTCATCCTTTCTGATTCAACTTCTTGCTTGCTAACACTTTTATCTGTCCATTCCCCTTTACACTATACCTCCACTTCCCCCTGATCCTTACTCTCAAAAGAACTACAAAATGGATAAAGTCTCTAAATAATCCTTTCACAAATCTAGCATCTAGCATGGCCTTTCTCAATCTTTCAACCACAGCCAAAAACTCAATGAAAACATTTTGCTCTTCTCTTCCATCATTTCCCAACCATGTTCACCTTTCTTCATCTGTTCCTAGCACTATCTTGCTAATGCAGTTAATCGTGAAGTATGAAAAAAAAAAAAGGATTCATTTAATGCTGTTCAGGGAAACACTGACATTAATAAGGTAATGTGGCTCTGGATAGTAGGGTCTAGTTTAGTTTACATACCTTAAATTTAACAGTTAAAGGGTGGATTGGGCAAATGATGCTGTTTTTTGTTTTTCTGATGCTCCTCTGATGAGGCAGAAAAGGCAATACAGTGTGAACAGAAAGGAGAAAGCGTGCATACATATATGTGTGTAAGCATGTATGCATGCATGGGTATACTTTTTTGTTCAACATCTAAGAAGAGAGATGTTCAATCAAGCAAACTTTTCACATGACCATTTGGTATTTAACATTTATATTATGCACAAATAAGAAAATATGTCCAGCTTCACAGATGTAATTTCTGAGGTAATATGAAATCACAATTGTGAAAGTAAGGAAAATACAATCATATTCTACATGCACTGCTCATAAATGGCACATTGTTAACAAAAAAATCAAAATTCTACCAATATCAAATACTACATATCTTTTTCACATGGCAAAGTATTGTCCATGCAGCATTATCTCAATACACCAAGCAATTTGCCAATTTGAACACTCAAGGACCCATCAGAATTAAAAGTAACACATGTGACATTCAGAAAAGGATCTTTTATGCTGGTTCTGCCACCTTACATAAATAACTTAACACATCTTAAATCTGATAAAATGAGAAAAATCATGAATTTCAACTTTGAATTGGAAGATCAAATGATAATAATGACAGCTTTGTGTTCAAATGACTAACGTTTAATGATTCTGCGAGTTCATCAACTTTTATCTGGTCCATCATAATCATAAAGAATCTTTGACACAATAAGCACAAGGTCATCTATAATCAAAATCTGAGAATACCTGAAGGGTTATCCATGCAATGCAGTTCAGTTACTGGAAAAGAAATAAAAGTGAGTGGAAATACTGCTTGGAAAATATCAAAAACACCTGTATCAAGTTCCACGACCAAAGGAGTTCTTTTTCCAATTGAGAGTAACATTAAGCTTCCAGGTTACATTTTTTATAAGAGGCATAATTCAAGTAAGATGCAATTTAGAGTTTTGGATCTTGTGTTATTAATTTCACTGAATGCTTGGAAATAACTGTGCGAAGTTTCATGATTAACTAATTTAAACTCTTCAGGATATGATCATTTAAATCAAGCTGACTCCTAACAAGTAAAAATGACTGACTGATGAACAATGAAGGAGGATGACAAAGTGATCCCTAAGAGTCTGCCATGCAAGTACGGATGACAAAGTACTTGTTTATGTGTTGTACTTGCCATGCAAGTACAACACATAATCTATAAAGAGTCTGCCATGCAAGTATGCAACATGAAAACTACTTCAATGTGAAAAGAACGAGTGTGAGCTTTGCTAAAAACTGGAAAATCAAACGATACAATGAATAAGAGGCTTCATGCTCAGATGATAAATTTTTTGGAGAATATTCATTAAAGTCAACAATATCAAATTCAGCAATAAAAGATCATTAGAGGCTATCACAATGACAGGGAATATGTAGCTGAATATGGTGTGATTCAATAGTCTGTAGATTAGAATATGTTTCATCTTGAGGCATACATATTCAATTTTGGAAATTATGAGACACTTATAATAAGTTTGCAGTAACTGTAATTGGAAAATGCTAATACTTTATCTTCAATACTCAATTTTATCTTATACTGCCATTTCATACACAAGTACAACTATAAACGAGAACCAACTGCTAAAATTAAGTATACACTACCTCTCCACTTACTAGACAAATAAGAAAGAACTTAATTGCAACCCAGGGGTACAGTTCTGTATGTGCAAGAACAAAATACTCATCACATTTCTGCTTAGCTCCTAGCACCTAAAACTGAACATTAATCCAAAATCACAAATGTATATACTTTTGATTATTGAGGCAGTATGAAGCTACTTTCTACTTTCAAGATTCAACTTCCCAAAAATCAGCAACTTCTAGTAGGTCATTATAACACTCAACTTGATAATTCAAGATACAGAATTTTAACAGTAATACCAGACCTATAAAAGTTATTCTACATTCTTGAGAAAGAATTTGAAAGTCATTATAATATACCATTCTTAACCTGAAAAATAGTCATATAAAATTATATCTGCAATGCCAGACTTAAAAAAGTTATTATACAATCTTAATAATGAGCTTGAAGACCAGTTCTAATAAGTATAAGTTGTGTTTTCAACTTTATCAAAAATTTAAGAGCTAGGCATACTGAATCACAATAAATCAGATTCTAAGAAATCAATAGGTTGAAAAAATCTAATATGATATCTACTGAATATAGTATCCAATATGTCATGTTAACAGTATGGGACAAATAAATTCACTAGAATCAAAATGCTCCAATAAATGGCAGAAAGGATCAATAATGTGATGTCTTACATATTTTTGTCACTTAAGCTAAAGGCAATCAATACATTACCAGAGCTGCATGCATTTATTTGATCCTTCCTAGGGTAAGAGGTCAGACTTAAAGATCTTTTCTTTCTTTCAAACTATTCGCTATTTCCCGCGTTAGCGAGGTAGCGTTGAGAACAGAGGACTGGGCCTTTGAAGGAATATCCTCACCTGGCCCCCTTCTCTGTTCCTTCTTTTGGAAAATAAGAAAAAAAAAAAAAAAAAAACGAGAGGGGAGGATTTCCAGCCACCCGCTTCCTTCCCTTTTAGTCGCCTTCTACGACACACAGGGAATACTTAAAGATACAACATATAAAAACAGAGAGCATCAAGACATCACCATATCAAACACTAAATATTTGACAGGTTTTCTCATAAGGACCTCACCATAATGTATAAATACATACATTTAAAACTACCAAAAGCATGAATATATATTCACTTTCCCTTTCACACTTGATCGCTGCTATTTGCATCAGCAAGATAGCGCCAGAAACAAACGAAGAAAGGCCACATTCTCTCACATCCATTCTCAAGCTGTCATGTGTAAGCACCAAAATCACAGCTCCCTATCCACATCCAGGCCCCACTGACCTTTCCATGGTTTACCTGGGGATAGGGGATAAAGAATACTGCCCACATATCCCCTCCATGTTATAAAAGGTGACTAAAAGGGGAGGAACTGGGGGACTGGAAATCTTCCCCTTCTGTATTACTTTCCAAAATAAGGAACAGAGCAAGGAATCAGGAAAGGATTTTTTTCCTTTAAGGCTCAGTCATCTGTCCTTGATGCTACCTCATTCATGTAGGAAATGGCAAACATGTATAAAAGATATAAGTATACATAGTTGGTGTTATCAGATTACATCTGCTTAAGATTACCCCAAGAGTGAAAAGTTACCTTTGGTGAGGCTGTACCAATGGCAGTATGTTGTCAAAGAACTTCTCACTTTAAAGGAGGTGACATTTCTATGTTCCTGGAACAAGTGCAGCCTAGGGCTGCAGGAGCCTTTAGAAAAGTCTTGTGTAACACCAAGACTCCTTCAAAGAAATTGATCCTTGAGTAACTATAAATAATTTTTTTTTTCAAACATACTTGCCATTTCCAGCATTAACAAGGTAGAATTAAGAACAGATGACTGAGTCTCAGAGGGAAAAATCTTCACTTGCCTTGCATCTCTGCTCCTTCTTTTGGAAAAGTAAAAAAGATGAGAAAGAGTGAAAGGATGTGATCCCTGTGTGATGTGGGTAACAACTAAAGCTGATTATGGTGATAATCAGTGCTCATGCACCTTGCCACGAGAAGACTGAGGAAGAAATGCAAGTGTTTTAGAAGGGGCTGAGTGAGTGTGTCAGCAGTTCAGATGTGAGATTGTGTATTAGTGATGAGTGATTTGAACACAAAAATAGGTAGTGTGTCAACTGAAGGTGTAATTGGGAGGCACGCAGTATTCAGTGATATAAATGGATATGGTGAACAGTTGGTGGAGTTATCACTGAAAAAGGACTGGAGACTAGGAATATAGGAATACCTTGTTTCATAGGAGAGCCATGTGAGTTAGTAGCAAAGCTGGTACATGGGCATTACTGGATTATGTATTAACTGAGATTTGCACAGCAGAGAGACTCTTGGATGTGAATGTGCTGAAAAGAACAGTTGGTGGGATGTCTGATCAGTACTTAGTGGGAACTTTCAGTAAAGAAGTGATATTGTTGAGAAGAGAGCTGTGAAAGTAACTGAGCTTGGAAAAGAAGCTTGTGTGAAGATATACTAGAGAGATTCAGTGTGGAATGGCAAAAGGTGGAAGTCAATGGTGACAGGGTAGTGGCAGGAATTCAGGGAAATAGTGCTGACACATGTGAGAGAAGTATGTAGCATGTGGAAGGTGGCCAAAGGGCACATGTGAAAGGAAAATGAATGGTGGGATGAAGAGGTTAAGTTGCCGATGAAGGTGATAAGAGACGTGTCTGGGCAGTGCTTACAAGGATGGAGTGAGTGATTTGGAGATGTACAAAAGAAAGCAGCAGCAGGTCAAAAGGAAGATGCATGGATTGAAAAAGAGAGCAAATTAAGCAAATTAGAGTTGGGTAAGCAACTACTAGCAAGGTTCAGAGAGGATAAGAAAATGTTTTGAAAGGAGGTCCATAGTGTGAGAAAAAGAAAACAAATGGAAACATGAGCGAAGGGGCAAATGAGGAAGTGATAACAGGCAGATATGAGATGAAGAGGAGACAGAATGAGTACTCTGAAGGACTGCTGAATGTGTCTGATGACAGGGTAGGATATGTGAGGTGTTTGGGATAGGAAAATATGCAAAGAGAGAGACAGGTGATTTGGTGAATAGAGAGGTGGTGAAAGCAATGCATACAATCAAATGAGGCAAAGAGGCTGGAGAGAATGGTATTGCAATGAAGAGCTTAATAAAGGGAGTGACTGTGTTAATAACTGGATAGATAGGATCTTCAATGTGTTTGGATCATAGTGAGGTGTCTCAGGATTGGCAAAACACATATACAGTGTCACTGTATAAAGGCAATATGGATAAAGGTAAGCATTTGCATTACAGAGGTACAAGTCTGTTGGGTGTACCTGCTAAGCCGTACGAGAGAGGTGGTTGAGAAGGTGGTGACTGGTGAGGAATAGTATGGTTTCAGGAGTGATAGACAATGTGTGGATTGGGTCTTTACTCTGAAGAATTCAACTGAGAATTACTTAATGAAACAGAAGTATCTGGATGAAGCATTTATGGATCTAGGGAAATCAAATAATGGGGTTGATAAAGATTCCCTCTCTTTCTGGAAGGTGTTAGGAATATATGTAAAGGGAGCAAAGATAATAAAAGCAGTGAGGAATTTCCATCATAAAAGTAAGGCATGTGTATGAGTAGGTAGAGAGGATCTTAAAGATGGTACATTTCATGTGATCTATAAATCTTCCTCATTTTCAGCAAATAAAGTCAGCAGGCAACAGTTAAAGAAAACATGAAACTATTTGTGTTTTCATACTACATTACTTCTTTTGTATTATAAAACAAATCATTAAAATTACAATTAGCTTATCAAAACCTTAAGAGTATGAGCAACAGCTTTTTTATATTTGCGCCACAAACAGCACCGTGATATTCGAAGTGATCCTAAGTGATCACTGAACAATTCACAAGAATGAGTACTGATTTGTTCTAAGTTTGTATGGAAGGGAATAGCAATATCACTGTTCATAAAGGAAATAATTAATGGCATGTACCTTGAAATGCATATGCAAAAATATCTGTAAATAACACACCAAGCCGTGTTCTATGTGCTCTATCTGCTTTTGACTAGTTTATATACTACAGCTGCTGTGATAATCATCCTATGTCAAATATAGGTGAATGACCAAGAATTCTGTTTTCCATCTCACAGAATGGAAAATTCTAGAATACCAAAAAGATAAGGTCTGAACACATCACCAAGATTGGCACTCAATACATGAATGGCTGGCACAAAAATCTGAGACAGAGGCCTCATAGGGAATTTCAAATATTAATGTACACAACATTTACTATCTAGAATAAGTATACTATGTTAGTCTACTCTAAAGCACTTACTATTTACAAAACGAGGTCAAAGTTCTAATCTAATCTACGTTCCTGGAAGAGCTCCTCACGAGTATTTCATGTCAAAATGAGCTGAGCTTGTTATCTTGCCACTCTGTACCTCAAACTAGAGATTATCACACTGAGTGGAAAGACAAGCAAGACAAAGATGTATATCAACAGATGACTGCACCTACATATGTGTGGGTGTGCAACCACAAGCATTCCTATACACAAAGCTGTAAATGTGTGTCCATGTACATGTATGTATACACCTCTATGAAATACCATATAAAAAACAGAAAAATCTAATAGTAAATACTGTTATGAAATTGAGGCACTACTCTAACACTACATATCTATAAATGTTTTTTTCAGAGTGTCTTCAATGACTACATTCTTTTAAGACCTCACCTTCTTCCTTAAGTTGGCTGTTTTCAATTTCTGTGCTTTGCATTAAATTTTCTGTTTCAACTTGATCACTAGCATCTATCTCATATTCAACTCTTGCTATGTGTGTTTCATCAAGATGAGCATTCTCTTCAGTTTTTCCCTCAACTGTTCTTCCTTCAACTGCATCCTCATTTTCACAATCTAATCTAACAGTTCTGTTTTCTTGTTCCACTTCTGTTGAATGTGTCTGTGAATCGTTTTCATTACTTTCAATGATTACCAAATCTGGGCTATTTTCCAACACCTCTTCATCATTACCAAGCTTTCCTTTCTCTTCTTCTAGTAACTCTTTCACAGTTTCAATAGGAATATCACCATTTATCTTGGCAAGGCCCATTTGTAATGCTAAGGTGGTCTTCTTGGGATCTTTGATTGTTGTACAAGCTGCATATGTCACTTCATCCAAGCTAGCTAGTTGTGGTAAAATCTGCAATTTAAGTGCGAAATTAAATAATGTAAAGAAATTCAGCTTCAAAAATTGGATGTAAAAACTGGATGTTTGGTGTATCTAAAGTGGTGGTGTGTTGTTGTGTAAGTGTGGTACGTGTCAAGGCAGTGTATTATGGAGGAAGGAAGAAAGTTACCTCTCAGCTTGAGAGAGAGAGAGAGAGAGAGAGAGAGAGAGAGAGAGAGAGAGAGAGAGAGAGAGAGAGAGAGAGATAGAGAGAGAGAGAGAGAGAGAGAGAGAGAGAGAGAGAGAGAGAGAGAGAGAGAGAGAGTTTCGAAGAAATCTACTTACATCTTCAGCTCCAGTCCCAGGAACTTCAGGAGAAACATCCACCATTTCCAACTTTGCCATGAGTTCAGAGAGTTTGCAGGCCTTCCTTCGCTCATTAGCTTCAATGATTCGGCAAAGATGTTCTGTCAGTAGTTCCTTCCTTTCCAGTTTGCTGAATAACTGCAGTTTGGCTTCTATGAAATCTTTTTCTGCCTTGTCATAACGCTTTCTACCAATAAAAGGGAAAAACAAAAAATAAGACCTTTTACAATATATAATGTACATCTTGGTGTTTAAGTACTGGACAAAGATTTACCAAGGTCAAGACATGAAATTTACTTTATAGAAGAAACTAAAAAATATGCAGAATGATAGAGGCAGTAGTAACTTAGCTATGGTACCAACAACAAGCTTTTATCATGAAGTCGGATTAGTGCTCAGCTCTCTCCACATTAGAGAAAGACTGCCTATAAAGAGATTTTGCCATTAATCATGGCTAACATATAGCATTTACTTGATTGAAAATATCATTTTTCTCTGCTGCCACACACACTGTGTATAATTCATCACCTTCAAGCTCATCCAGAACTGGTTTTAGTTATCTACCAATGCTTCTTTTGAAAGTTGCTGTGCTTATCTCATGCAGATTTATCATATGATTTTGTAGATCACTGAATAATCTTTCCATATTTTCAATATATGCTAAGATATCAAGGGCAACTGAATGCCCTTACCAAGGCCATCTCATTAGTGCTATCTATCTATGTAACAATTTGAGGTGTTTGGTAGACTCAATAATGTTCACTCATGAAACTGAGGCAGATAATACATTGCCATTCTTAGACTGTAATATTCACAGGGATGAAAATTACCTAAAATCTAGCATATATCAAAAACCCACAAATGTCTGTTAATATCTATCTATCTATCTACCTATATCTCTGACACCTGTTCCAATTGGAACTCCCTCAAGGGGTGGTCCTGGCATCAGAGTCTCTAACTCCAGTGCCCCTTCTTAGCCTTTAGTGCCTCATCCTTAACAGGCAGAGAGCAACTCTAGTGTAGTGTTTGCAGAGGCTCCTGCCTAAAATTCATGGTGACTAATTCTATCTAATGCTCCTACCTACTACTTCTACCAAATGTTTCTACCTAATAATCCTGCCTAAATGTTCCTAACTACTACTTCTATCTATTGCTCCAACCATTTTGCCAAAAGGCAGGGATAGGGCATCGTGCTCACCACAGAAAAACTTAGACTTACGAAGAATGAGCTGCACAAGCTAAGTGTTGTCAAGTGTTACATAAGACAAGGAGAGATTTTATGTTTGTGGACAGAATGACAATAGTCTGTTAACATATTCACTACTACTCTACTCATCACAATAAAGTAAAGTATTCTGTGTTTTCATCAATTTTTCTTTGTGCATTTCGCATACGTAGTCCAGAACACTAATGATGAACTCTGCAATATCTATGATAATGGTTATAAATTTCAGTACCACAAACATTTCTTTGATTAAGCTTGTAATTTTGCTAGAAAGTCTTTTTACAATGTTCAACCTAAAGAAACATTCATAAAGAAATACTTGTTAGTATTACCCCATTGTGAGAAATTGCTTACTGTTCCTCTTTTGTTAATTTTCTTTCATATTAATGTAGTCTTTAGCTTTTTATAAGGGTTGTGTGTACAATACATCCTGTAAAGAATGTGATCAGTTTTACGTTGGTCAAACTAGTAAGGTTCTTAATATCTGGATTAAACAACATTAAAAATAATGTTAGGTATGTTCAAGAATCCAATGCCCTATTTGTCCACCTCAAACTAACTGGAGCAGTGTGACAGTTATCACATACAATAACCCACTAATGGTTAAAAATACTTTGAATCATCTCTTATCAAACATAATAGAGATATCAATATGAATGAAAACGTTGCTTTATATAAGTTAGAGAACTTTACAAGTGAGAAAATTGTTAATGTTTCCCAAAACATGGGCTAACCAGAGTTTGTGACATGAGGGAGGTGAGATCCTTGAAAATGACTTGGGCCCTCATTCCTTCATCTGTTTCTTTATTGTATATAGTGATTCCCCATAAAGCGAGGACTACATGTACCTCACTCAAGTTACACACTAGAAATGAAAGTGGCAGCAAAGAACAAAACATAAAACAGCTTGTAAGTAATTGCACATGAAAGTTAATGATTTAATGATGCAACAACTAGGTGACAGACAACAGTAAAACTAAGTAAAATCACAAGTAACACACTCACTGTGCCTCATTAAACTCTTGGCTGGCAACTTCTATCTGGTCCCTAAGGATAGAGACATCAGTGGACAGAAGGGAGTCTAACTTGGCCAATTCTGACTGAATCTGCTTCAACTTCTGCGCTTCTGACTGCGTGCGACGACTCCTGTAAATGTGGTGGTAAATGCACTAAGCAAAAGAGCTCATACAAACTCTATATACATCAAATCCAAATTTTATTAACTCACGCAGAATCCTCTCCAAACTTTTTGGAATCAATGATCTCCATGCCTTCAAATATCAAAGACTCAACAGCAATGCTGAAATATTTGATAAAGGAGTCCACATTTTGATGTACGTTTCAACTAGATGAATCATAAGCAATTTATCAGCAACATTCCATAAGAATGTAAATCGAATTAATCCCTGTATATCTTACATAGTATGTACAATAGGTAGAAACATTAGGTAGGAGTAGCTGGTAGGAATAATTGGCAGGAACATTAAGTAGACATAGTCAGTAGGAACATTAGGTAAAAGCCTCTGCAAACACTGCACTAGAGTTGCCTTCTGCCAGTGGCCTGCTAAGGGTAAAGCACTAAAGACTATGAAGCGACAACGGAGTTCACTGGCTATGGAGACAGATGGATATAATAGTATATGAAAGGAATAGAAAAAAGTACAAAGGTATGATAAAAGATTACTGATAAAAGTAGAGGAAAGTAAAATAAAGAGAGGAAATGTAAAAACAGCTTTGTTTACCCCTTAAACTGCAACACAGATTATATGATGGTTTATGATCAACTGTGACTTAAGCATATAAGGCACATTGTGCACCACATTTTAAAGTACATGCCAAGTCAGCATTCATAAGTGTCACAAGTTCCAGTATGCCTTCAGTGCCTAAACATTTTGTAAAGGTTACCCTCAATGGAATCAAACAAAATAATCCACATTCATCCAAACAACAAGGCTAGACCCAGTTAATTCATGACCAAATTACATGCAAACTTCACACACCATACCCCCTACACAGTATTTGTGGCAAAACATATCATAAAGCATTTGACATTGTCCCCTGATATATTCCAACATAAAAGATACTTGACACACCCTCTGCAATAATGACAAAAAGTGACTGGCCAACTTTAAAGCTGATTGACAAATTGGAGTGACTCTCAAAAGGCATCACCTCTAAACATCCTTAAGCTCTGAAACAGGGTTCCCTTAAGAGTTCTTTCTCCAACTTCTTCAATCTATTCCTACATGTCCTTCCATCACCTCCTACATGCCAAGGTGTGAAAATCCTCTCATATGTAGACATTACAATCACATCACAGAACCATGACACTACACAAGCAACTACAAACATGCAACACTACATCATACAACTGATACACCGGCTTACCTAAAACACAATGTCTGCACTCCACATAAGTCTTCAGTCACCCTCTTAATCTCAGACACGAATACTGTTACTCTACTGTTACTTAACATTATTACATTTGAACAGTATAAGCTGTGTAAAAATGAAAACAATGTCATCCAATGACAGGTTATGCAAAGAAAAGGACAAAGTAAGTCTAGGCTATGCTTAAATTAAAGTTATTGAGAGACTGTCTTGTGGTTCAGAATAGTAGATATTTTACAAAACTGGCAAATGCTGGTACTATATTCTGAGAGGCATACCAGAAAATTGAGGAAACTGTAAAATCTGGCAATGACTGTTCCCAAAGTGTCCTGGATACACATAGAGCACATGTATACATACTTCTGCCTCTACTTCCATTTCTCAAATTACATATCCATTTTTCATTTGTGTATACTACAGTAGATTGTAACAATCCTACAAAGGATTCTAACTAAATCTAGACCATATTTTTTTCTATCACTGCTCTCCTCTGAGCTCCAACAAAATCTGAAGTAACAAGAAATCTCTCTTTCTAACCATTCAATAAAATCTTACCCAGCACCTCCTCTTTCTCAAATGCATTTCCCTTGTTTTTATCTGTATTCACAATTATTTCACAATACACATGTTCCCAAACTCATTTTGCAGGTGTCTGCAATTCTCCTACCTCAGTAAATATCAGTGTCGTATATCCACATAAAAGCTCAATTCATTCTCCCCTTAGTCTTTAATCCTATAACCCACATTACCAACTACTACCTCGCTAACTATGCTAACTAAAACAGCATTCAACAACGTCAACATAATTTATCCCTATACAGACAGACCAGTGTAAAATAATCGCTCAAAACTGTTCCCTTAGATACATGCTCTGAAAACTTTTAAAAAAAATGTATTAAATGAATTTCCCCTAACAACAAGCTCTTTGAAACACTTTTTACAAACTTTCATAACTGGTTTCATTAGAATAACAATCTTTTGAAACATACCTGTCTGCAATGGCCTGAATCAATAATTCTCTTCGCATCTTATTTTGCTCCTCTATGATCTTTTGACGTTTCTGAAACTTTTCAAGAGATGCCTCATCTCCATCTCGTTTTTCACAATCTTCATCAAGATCATTTTCTTCTGACAAGTCAAAAGAGTCTGTCACTGTATCAGGTGGCTGCTCCTCCATGGGTGAGCCACCTGCTGATATCAACTCATAAGAATTGTTGTCTCGAAGGCGAAGTCTAACATTCTTAGCATGACTACCTGTAAACAATACAAATGTGTAACATAACTGAAGAGTAAAAGTAGAAACCAGTCTGCGATAATGTGAAAAAGGAAAAAGCTGAAAACGAATGTGAACGATTGTAAGTTCATGAGGTGCAACAGGGAGCTGGGACACGATGCAGTGCTCTATATACCTGGGAGTGAACTTGGCAGTGGACGGAACTACGTGGGGTGAAATTAATCATAAGGTGGGAGAGGGGCTTAGGTCCTAAATGCAATAAGAAATGTATGGAAGTAAATGTCACTGTCTGTTAGATCAAGTATAGGTTTCATTGAAGTTGTAGTAATCACATCATTGTCGCTAGCATGTGAATTTTGGATCCTAAAAGCAAAAGAATGGAAGATGCTGGACATGTCAGAAATAATATGCCTGAGGACAGCATGTGTGTTAGGTTGGTGTGTCATGTACGAAATGAGAGTGGAAGAAAGGTGTGGTAGTCAGTGCAGTATGATTCAGAGAGCTGACCAAGGTTCCAACATTTGGACAGGATGAGCAAAAATGACTAAAAGATCACTAAGAAGATCCACATGCCAGAAGTTGAGGGGGGAATGGAAGGGGTAGACCAAGAAGGAGATGGGAGTATGGAGTACAGGAGGCTTTGGGGTACTTGGGTCTGAAAATTCTGGAGGATAAGAGGTGTGCATGGGTGTCAATGTGTGTACATTGGGCAAAGTACTTTCAACAGGCTGAACCGGGACACATGATGTAAGTCATCAGGCCTGAATGTGGATGGTGAGCTCAGTTGTCAGTGCATTACACATGACAGCTAAAAACTGGATAAATACACGAGGCTGTTGTTCACTTGTTCCTGATGCTACATCACTAAGACAAGAGAAGAAACAGTGCATAAAAAGAAAAAAATATCCATAATTTCTCAATCTTATGTAATCCTCCACAGAGGACTACCAGTAGACGCTTCAAGCAGCACAGAACTGTTGAAATTACAAAACTTCCAAAATCCATGGTCTTGCACATTTACGATTAACATCAACTTAAAGCATAAGCTCCCTGGAAATAATTTCCATAAGTATTCATTTAATGTTTCATATACTACAAAGTACCATACATTGCCCACAAACAACTTGGTCTGCCCACCTGTACATTTTCAAATATGAAATCACACTTACATTTTCATATTTTGCCATCTCCTTTGGCAATGATCACCATCTACTGACATCTATGCATAGAACTGGTAAGGTTCCTTAAGTATTCTAGGTCCATGTTTTGGGTTCAAAGGGTCTTGATCTCCTGAATAGGGTGAGGAACTTATGAGGTGGTGCAGGAAGCAGCTGTCTGATCTTACGTTCTGGGGATCTAGCGCACCTAGAAATCTCACATGTACCCACATTCTCTTGCTTACAGGTGAGAATTTGGGTTTCCTCCTCCTCAATAAAAGGTAAGAGCCAACCATCATGAAGCACACGTGGAAGAAATACAGCAACTAGAAGTGAAATCCAGCCAGTGGCAGCCAGAAAGAGTAAAGAAAGAGCACCATTTCAAGAAAGCTTAAGGCAAACTGAGGCAGGTGCTGGTATTAACACTGTCAGAAACAATAGTCTCAGCAATCATATTTCCCCCTAAAAGTCTCATATGCTAGTACCCATAATAAAAAGCTGTGCATTGCCTTTGAAAATATATGGGGGCACACAGTGTTTTTTGCAGATACTGTATATTACAAACAAACATTTAACTCTGCACTAGGCATGCAAAACTCTATGTGTTAAGGTCACAACATGTTCAGACAACTATCTGTGGTCCAAGCATTTCTAAATTCCATGAAATTCTAAATTCTAAACACTGCTTGGTTTCAAGACTTACACAGATTTTCAATATTCTGTGTAATTTGAAGTGGTATTTTTTTCCTTTAAAACTTTCTTAACCTTTTCATGGCACAATTCCTCAAAAATTTCCCTCATCCAGTGCACACACCCAAAAAGATTTTTCCCTAACGACTATGTCTATATCATACATCAATGAAAAATTACTCAAAAAAGTACACTTTCCCTATGATGGTATTGGCAGATGTTTAGCGGACAGGGGAAGGCCTGGGTTGACAGCATGGATGCTCCTTATCTATGTATACCCAAGATGCAATTTCCCTACAAAAAACACTGAATGCTTACTCCTAAATTGCCCTGAATGCACCTCATATAGACATGCACACATCAGCTCTCCCTGACTTATGGTCCCACCCAGTGGATGTGGTTGGCTTCCTGAGCACTGCAGAGCTCCATTGAAGGGGTTCCCATGGCAGGAAGGTAATGGTTATGGTATAATCATATTTTTTCCAGGCACATAATATTCTTCAAAAACACAAATACATTACACACATTTCTTCCAAGCATGATTTCAAACAATAAATACATATCATTTACACATTTTTTCATATACTTACTCTGATATAAAATATATATCACTCATGTTCCTAAATATCATTTGCCAAAGCATAAATTTCTTCATATCAAAAAATGAAAAAATTACAATACATGCAAAAATACTGTACTATAGACACTTTCTCTCATTTCAAAAATGACTAAAATAGTAGACATGTAACTCTGGAATTACGTCAAGGTGATGTAGATGCACTCTATGAGGATCTGTGGGTAAGTGTGATGCATGATAACTCTCCAGGTGTGGCCAGTAACACCTCCAGACTCCCCTGTAGGTGCTCCCTTGAGGAGCAGATTATGCCCTACTGTCTATATCTACAGCCTATAATATTTCACTTACAACAGTGGCTTCAATCCTCTTTTTATATCATGTGTGAAAATAATTGCATGGAGAATTTCTTAAGAGGCAAATATAGGATGCAAAAACCGCATTTACAATTTCATTCACTGCAACTGCAGCAGGAAAGTACTTTTACACTTATTGTTATACAGAGAAAAAATCCTAACAATATTCATAACCATCCATATAAAAAATACCACATATTTTACTAAAAAATAAATGGCTACAAGATCCAACTTCTGTACCTTACAAATCAATGATACAAAAATGACAAAAAAACAGTTATCAAAGTAATATTCAAAAATGTTTTGCAAAAAACTAATTTTTGACCAAGGAGTGGATTTTGAAGAGGCAGGTGCTAACAGATAGAACAAAACAAAAATTTTGCAGGGCTCCACACAACATTTTGCCTAACATTTACTTTGTAAAGGAATTAAAGTCAATTCTCATATTATCCATATACTAAATATGCAAGTGTACATGATCAAATTCAAACACAATACTTGCCTGTAGGAGACTTGCATGGTGATGGAGGTACAGGAGACTGGGACTGAGAAGAGGAACTTTCAAGTGATTCTGGAGATCTGTGACCTGATGAACGTGATGGGCTGGCAGGTTCTGACTCCTAAAATAAAAACTTGAATTATATGACAATCAATAATGACAGGAGCAGTATCAGTAACAAAATATGATATTACAGAATATCAATACAAGGTTAACTAATAATAATCTAACAAATCCATTCATGTGATTAAAATTCCTAACAACACAAGAAATAGAGTAGAACACTAACTCTACCATCTATAATTCAGTTTGTTACACATCTCTAGCATTCACTCACTTTTGTGGGGTGTATGTGGTTAATTCAGCACACCCTCTTCAGCTCTCTCAACATATGGAGAGAATGAGTGAGGAGAGGCTAACTATGAGGATGTGGATGGAACAAGGAGAAATGGGAGATTGAATTGGAGATAGAAGGATGAAGTGAAAAAGATTTTAAGTGATCGGAGCCTGAACATGCAGGAGGGTGAATGGTGTGTGAAGATGAGAGTGAACTGGAAGGATGTGGTATACTGGGGTCAACATGCCATGGAAAGTTCTGTGGAGCCTGGTTGTGGATAGGGAGCTGTGGTTTTGGGATATTACACAACAGATAAAGAATGGATGTGAGAAGATGCAGCCTTTCTTTGTATGTTCCTGGCACTACCTCACAGATGTGGGGAAACAGTCATCAAGTATGAAATTTTTTTCATTATCATTCATAATTACTATTTGTGAGTTGGTGAGTTTCACTCATGTTAACCACCCAGTCTCTTAACCTTGCATGCAACTGCTGTGTCTCTGTCCACTCCTAAGCCAGGTGTATGTAGGTAATTAACTATTTGTATACTAAGGGGAAAAAGATGTACACTCATGGAGCTTCATCTCTTGTACATTTTGTAACATCACTTGATGATCATCACATGATTGGGATCCTATCCTTGTCCACAGATACAGATCTTAAAACTGGCTCTTTTTCTCTTTTCCTATTCCTGCAACATTCAAAGTATTAACTATAACCTTCCCTCTGTTGAGCACCATCTCTTTACCTCCTTTCTTGATTTTTTCCTTCTCTCTAAATCTCTCTAAAACCCAACTCTCTATAGCTGCTTCTCCACGAATGGAATTTGTGCCTAACATAATACAAATACAATGCGTCTCCTAACTTTAATGCCACCAATCTTAAAATCTCTCAATCCTCTATTACCTTGCTATTGTGTGCCATTTAGTTCCCATCTGATTTAACTGCTTCCCATGAAGTTCTGCTCTCTTTAAGTCTATGCGCTCAGATCTTCTAAGCCTTTTCACAAACAGGCATGACACTGCACATATTAGCATTTTTTCAGATTTATTTCTCTGATGAGGCTATGGCATATCAAAAATTCAAATAAGCAAGTAATCCTTTCTCTCAGGTGCAGAGCAAATAACACAGCAACAAACATCAATTGCTTCATAGCAGGTTTTCTCTTTGCAACACCTCTGACATACAACTTTTTTCAAACACATCTATGCAACAATTTCATTTACTACTCATTAACACGTTCTTCAATTCAGGGTAGGGAATATCATAATAACTTTTTTTCACTGTATTTTATTGCACTGTTAGTCCTAATAATTCCTTGTGTACACATGAATTACTTCAACTATTATGTGTTCCCTCATCCCTTTCATACATTTATATGTCTCCATTTCAATTTGTGCAATCAGAGTGCAACTTATTTCTATGTATGACATTCAAAGCAAAGCATAATTCTCTGACATATATTTCAAATATCCTACAAGGTCTCCATCATCAGAATGTGAATATAGAGCAAAATCCAATTGCTAAGAAGACTTTCAATGTCCCACTCTGCTGTAAATGCAAAATAAAGCTAAATAATCACAATCATAGAAAAATAAAAAGAAATCTATACATTCCTACACATCATCATACACTCATCAACCCAAGTTCTAAAACAATCATATTCTAAAACTTAGATACATTATTCTTGCTTCTTACAAGGCAGTTCTTTCTCTCTCTCTCTCTCTCTCTCTCTCTCTCTCTCTCTCTCTCTCTCTCTCTCTCTCTCTCTGAAAGGGTATCAAAAACCTGCTTGTACAAATTTACATTTCTTACCTTAGGCTGAGAAAGTCTGGCCTGTGGTGGAATAGGTGCATAACAGTGAGAAGTCTTAGCTGCCTTTGTCAATGCCAGTTTCTCTCTTGAAAACATTCTTCCTTTGGAATGCAGTCTGGATGGATGGAATTCCTGCCTTTGATTTTGTGCTGTAAGTATATCAAATCTACTAAGTCAAAAAAAATTATTAAAACACTATATCTGCTATCAAGAGGAATTACATCAAGTGTCATAATGTATTATCTTTGTTACTTATCCAACCACCAAAATTAATTTCTTGACCAAGGCAGAGAGGGGTATGGAGATGAAGGTAAACAACAGAGAAAGCAAGTGACAAACTGTGAAGTTACACATCATATCCTCAATGATTACAGAGTAGTAACTATGATAAAATGAGTCATAATTACAATTAAACTGAGTAATAATTACACGTAGAGAATGAAAAACATCTGCTTTCCAATATTGTGGGTTACAAAGTCATTCTATCGTGCAACATTTGTGGTAGGGATGAAGTATTATACACAATGCATAAAATATTTCATAGTCAGAAAAAATTAGGGTGAGCATTATATTTCTACAAATTTTGGGCTTTGATATTTGTTTTTGTATGACCCTCTAACTTAAAAAACTGCTACACTCTTTCCCGAATGTCCAAGAGCCATAAACTGTCAAAATGAATATCTATTTTTAAGTGTAATGTGTCATGCAGAACAAGATATGTATTTCCTGCAATTCATTTTATGACCTTTAGACCACTTGTAAAGATTCTGAGATACTTTTAAAAGTGCTTGGACCTGTACCACTGAAGAGCAGGGTGATAAATAATATTGATGATACTGATGCCTTTCATAATTGACATTAGTGCAAATGCAAGTATTATGATACAGTAGAGGGCAATATGACAATGTGTACCTAAAACAAGAATACCCTAACACCTGAAAAAAGATCATACTCATATTTGGAAGTATGTACCATCTTTTAACTCCAAAGTGAGATAGGACTGATACTAATTGCATCTATGTTACAGTAGGTTAAATAAGAGTAAATGATAATAACAAACCAACCTAAATAAACCTAGGTAAAACAACACTGAACTCTGAATCGATGTACAAGTAAAAAAATCTATTCTAACATGTGAACCAACTCATTTGATTCTCATCTATAGCTATGTGAATAAAGAAAGGTGTAACCCTAAAAAAGTATCCAAATTCAAATACATGTTGACTGATCATATAACGCAAAGCAAATCTTTTGCTTTGATTTACTGCCACTTTACAAACAGTGGAATCTAATAAAATCTTATGAAATAGTAGGATTTCTCAATAAAAGTAAATGAAAACTGGGAAGTATTATTAGGGTAATCTATTTTCATGATTGTGATATTAAATAATAATGAAGAGATGTAAGATCACTAACAACATAGGATTAAATGAACTACAAACATACCTGTAAAAAATAAAATGCTACAAAGACATGACCTGATTTTTAATAATCAAGCACACGCATGTGAACCATATCTACAGTGTTTTCTATTTGTTACAGTTTCCACTGGGTACCACCATCATTACACTGGCTGTTGCTATGAAGTAAAATGCCTAAATCCAAACAAAAACCTAAATCAATGCCCTAATGATTAAAAGTACTTCCAATTCTTTCTCTAGTGTATTCAATATACTTTGGTTGGATCTGCAGACTTCATAAGGCAGTAGCACAGATGCATTTTTGGATAGCCTACATCAAAATGACATCATAAATGTTTCAACATCATGTACTACGTGCACATGGATCTCATATGTATTGGTACTCTAGTCCTCATATGTGACATAATTAGAAAGTTTTCAGACTAACAATTATACTAATTTGCAAGACAAAAAAAATCACACCAGTTGCGATTTTCACATGCTACATTTGACGATATATCCCACAAGTGTCGGTTATGACTGGAGTCTTACTGATTTAATCTATAAATTTCATAATAATAAACTTGTTTATCTTCTTGATGGATCACATATCAAATGCTGCATCATACATTTATGGAAAGCATAGAAGTGTGATTGGTTTAAACAAAAAAAATCCAGAACTTTGATTTAAAAAAAAGTCAATGAACAGGGATCCTCCCAAATAAGACTCATCACCTTTATATATATGTGTTAGGTACCGACAGATTAGGTTTTTCTAAGGTCGATGGTATTTTCTATAAGCCTGGTATCTACTTTGTCTTATTGTTTCCTTACAATGCCTGAAGGCCCAGCCCACTTTGTGAGGCTTTACTCACGTCAATTAATGATGTACATGATCTTTCTCACAAGTATAATTATAAACGATAAGAAAGTCAATCACATGAATCATTTCACATTCTAACAATCAATACCATGGCAGCACTATAATAAACAATCAACAATTATCAATCATAGTCGAAATGTCAATAGATACTGGCACGCCCCTCCGATATACTCTTACAATCACCATAACTAAGCTGACAGAAGCACAATTTCGTATAGTCAAAATGCTGGCAATCTTAACCTCATCCTCAAATACATTTCTGTGAGAGTTTATCTCAAAACACTTTCACATGCCTAACATACAAATAAGAGCCTTCAAATACGTGGCGCTTATGCCGTCACGCATGGAGCGGGAGCCGCGACCATGGTAAAGGTCTCACGGTTGGGATATTTAAGACTTTGAACCACTTTTCAGAGTGCATTATACATGTACTGCCACTTTATTACCTTGTGAATCTCCCGAGCCATTTCCCTGTTGGACATTGTGAATCTCTTCTTCCGTGAATCCTGCCCAACCCCTTGAGGTCATTTTGTGTTTACATCTGTCATGACCAAAGGCTGCCAACATTTGCATGATAGAAAAGACAAATTAGTTAACTCATTCGGTATCAATATATTACTCACTTTAATCTAAATAATAATATCAATCTAAACTCTTTATTTTTCATATCTTATTATTCGTAAGTGAAAGCTGACGGCAAAGAATTCCGGACGGAGAACTTAAATAGTTGGCATTTGTGAAAAACTTGCCAAGTGATAAGAGATATGTTAAATGTAAAGTGTTTTATCCATTAAGGGAGGATGAATATACCGTGCGGTTACTCAACATTTACACACACACACACACACACACATAAGCTTAACAATATCAATGTTAACTTTGATTTAAAACTTGCTAGCTTTGATGTTTCATCTCTGTTCACAAAAGTTCCATTGATGACCTCTTAGAATATCTATTTGATGTTTTGGATGATATTCATTTACTTGTTTCCAAGTACGTTTTTACTGAACTGATAAGACTGTATAAAAGACTGTATTTCACTTTCATGGGAACATTATGCTAAAAAAAAATATGGTATGGCAATGGGTAACCCTCTTTCACCTGTATTAAGTAATCCTTATATGGAATTCTTTGAATCAAAATTACTGAAGGATATCTAACCTTCTAAAGCTATTTGGTTTAGGTATGTAGATGATGTTCTTTGTGTTTGGCCAACAAATGAAAATTCACAAACATTTCTCCCCTTAACTATTTAGTACTTTCCATCAAATTTTCCGTAGAATATGAAAATAATGGCATGTTACCATTTTTAGATTGCCTGATCCTATATAGGGATGGAAACAAGTTAAAGCTTAGCATACACAGAAAACCTACCAATGTATGCTCATATATCCATTATTACTGAGCTCAACATGAGTTAAATTATCATCATTCTAGTCTATGTTCCTTAGGGCATTACGTATTTGCAGTCCAGAGTTTATTGATGATTTGTTTGAGAAGATATATTCTATTGGATCCAAGTTAAAGTATCCTAGATCTTTCATTGATAAATCCCTTAATTTAGCAAAGAAATCATTCAATAGAGTTGAACCCAAACCTCTCCTTGACATAGAACTTTTAGTTCTCCCTTTTAATAATAATTTTACTTCGCTTTCCATGTTGCTTTAATCCTTTAATGTAAATGTTGCCTTCAGCAACAATGATACTATAAAGAATATCTTAATCAGAAACTCACCAAAAGTTCTGCTGGATGCATCTATAAAGTGCCATGTAGAAATTGTGATAAGTTTTATGTTGGGCAGACTGGTAAGGATCTTTATGTTAGACTTGATCAACATAAAATATTGTATAAGAATAGGATAAGAATAAGAAGCCTAGTTTAATCACGTCAGAAACTAATATTCCTGGCATTTTGAGAAAAATCAACACCGAATGATAACATGGGGAACTTGAACAGATGACAGGTATTTTAAAGGCAGATTCACTAAATTCCAGCGCATGTGGTTTGTGATGGTGTGCAGCACATTCTGAGACAACTCCTTAAACACGACTGTACGATAGCGTGACCTTTGACCCGAATGCTGTGCTCAGGGGACACGCCGTCAAACTTAAGCGATTAAGTCTCTTTAGAAGCCATTGAACTAATCCATCATCATATACCTTTCCGCCTCTCTCTACAACCTTCTATGCATACTGTACATACCAGTCAGTTCATTTAAGATATTGAATAAGACGTCTGTTGTTAGGTGCACAAAAGTGGGGTTTTAACATTGACTAGGCTGTGACTGAAGGAGGAAACTGTTGCAGTTCTATTGGAAGATATTTGATGAAGTTCTATCAATTCAACAGTGCGGGTCCAGCGGACAGCCCGGCTATCCTAAACTATATATAAGTTACATACTTTATCACATAGTGTGGGTGACACCTTTCTAACTGCACAGTCTTTTAAGATATTCTCTATAATCTGCATCTTTGGGCTGACAATTAGGCAAAACTAGGTGGATGTTGTAGGTACCAGGCGATGTTTAGATCTACTCGAAGCCCTGGCATTCCTGGGTATACTGACAGTCCTTTTTTTTTTTTCTTCTTTTTGAGGATGGAGTTAATTCCAGTCATTTAGTTACCCAAGCTCGTATATTTGGGCCAGAGAACCGGGTAGGCCTACCTGCGTTCATCTAGGCCTATTAAACGGGCCCTTCAGGTATAGGTCAAGAACATTATATATACCTGGGAACTCTAGATTTGTTTTTTCATTAATATTGCACTGGATGAATAAGTCTTTCAACGCCCCAGGAAGTCTCAAAACTTCATCGGAAGGTTCATTATTTGACGGCTGTAAAGACGTACCGTACATTTTGAAATGATCAGGAGGGTTCTACAACGGCTCATATACCGTCTGCTACAGTTGTCAGGCTCCAAGACGCACCAACAAACTTACAGACGTGTGGCGTGGGCGTGGGCGGGTTATGAATGGAGGCTGTGGCTTGAGTGCGCGCGGGCGCGGCCACCGCCGCCGTGACGCAGCTGCCGGGCGGCGCGCGTCCCTCAAATGGACGGTGAGGGACAGCTACCGTCACTCACCGACGGAGAGTGTTTCAGTCATGCTCACACCCGCAGCCTCGCCACACGTCTGTCACCCGGCATGAGCGCCCCCAAGGTTAACGGATGGTTCACACGCGATATGAGAACTTACGAGCAACACATTCAGTATATACGTCAACAACTTCTGCTTACCCGTAGATCGAACACCGATGTTACAATGGTGTTATTCCGTTTCGTAGGTTAACAAAAGTACATTGATGACAAACGATACGATGAATTAATATTTTCCCACTTAAAACAGTCCAGTAATGATTCGAAACGCTTTAGCTAATGAATGTAAACTTTTCGTCAATAGCTCATTAATATATACGACAGTAAGTCAATAACTAAAAAGATCTCGAAGCTAAGACAATTTATGATCTCACAATGCAAAATGAGACAAGACTAAGCACAAAGTAACGGTCTGACAACGACTGTTGGACTGGACCTTCCCTTAGCCATTGCTCATCTGTAGCCAGGTCCAGCAGGAGGGTGGGCCACTGAGGGCTCAGAAGAGATAAAATGTTATAATATTTATTCAATAAGCTGATCAGATAAAATATTAGTAATCAACAAACATTTAATAAAGATTATGTTATCGTCTTGCATTATTTCCCGTATCTTGGGCTCTCCCACTTCTCATCTCCCCGGCGACCCAGTGGGGTCATTGCCAAACCTTTCCAAGGGCCCGCGTCAGCTTTTGACGGCCCTGTCTGCAGCCCAGGAGCCCCGCAGCACTTCCCCCTAGCATGAGAATGTATGTGGAGTAGCCAAGTGTGCAGCGAGGGTGACGCGTGACCGCTGAGTCCACGGTTTCAGAAGTCCTGAGCGGCAATGCCTGGGTCCTGATGACGTGGACGCTCTGGAGGGCTCCCGAGCCCGGCTTTGCGACACCCTGGGTTATACAGTGTGGTCTTCGCAGACTTCTGCTACATCAGTTTTATAGCACAGATTTTCCTGCATCCAGTTGTCTTATTTCTAAGGCAAACATAGTTTCCTTGCAAACATGTGTTTATCGCGTCCACATGCTTGAACAGCGCAGTGGATAAACATATGTTTGTGGTCTTCAACCAAAACGCAAGCCTCGTCTCAAAAGATATTTCATGAGTCAGCTTCTGTCAAAGCGACATCCGGAGACTGGGGTTAACGGGAAATACCTTGCCAGAACTGGACTGGGACTATTGCACAGACAGCTCAACAAAGGTGACTCAAAATACCACTGAAAATCAATTTCTCGATACAGTCAAACTTAGGGAGAAAACTACCTAAAATGTTTGAAAATACACGAGAATCACGAAAAAACGAACGCTTTTTAAAGTGTATGAATCCGTTGGTAGGTCAGTGACAATATTTTCCTTGGTTAGATTAGGCAAAAGTTTACGGAAACCACTTAAATCGACTGCATGACAATCATCAAGTCACAGAGGTTACAATGCGATATGTCGTATTTTGTTTAAGACGCTGCGCCGTGCATACTGACAGAATCACTCATATAGTTCGGATTAGGTCACTCAAAGCATAGGCTTCAAAATTTTGATCCCCTTACCTTTTCCTGGTGTGGTGAGCCACCGTTCTTGTAATATATCACACGAGATACGAGACATGAGGGACACAAATGATTGTTTTATATATAGGTTACGAGAGCAGGATTGCGGGCCAGACTGTTGGCCATTGTGATAACAATGTGGTGGGCTAGGCTACGCTCCTGGGCTTTCCAGACATCCACTGATGTGGTTAAGTTGGGCGTCCGGGCGTGGTGAGCTGGTGTTCCTTGCTAGACTGTTTATATTAGTGTCTTAGATGAGACTGTTAGACAATCACATACACATTATATATATATATATATATATATATATATATATATATATATATATATATATATATATATATATATATATATATATCGTTCTTGATCGTCGTTTCCCGTGTTAACAAGGTAGCGCCAGGAACAGATGAAGAAAGGCCGCATATGCTCACATCCATTCTCTAGCTGTCATGTGTAATGTACCGAAATCACAGCTCCCTATCCACAACCAGGCCCCACGAACTTTTCCGTGGTTTACCCCAGACGCTTCACACACCCTGGTTCAGTTCATTAACATCACGTCGACCCAAGCACATCAATCGTTCCAATTCAATCCATCCAGTGCACGTCTTTCACCATCCTGCATGTTCAGGCCCCAATCGCTAAATCTTTTCCTCTCCATCATTCTAACTCCAATTTGGTCAGACCGTTCTCCTTTTTCCCTCCACCTCTGATACATATATCCTATTTGTCAACTTTTCCTCACTCATTCTACTCATTTGTCCAAACATTTCAACACACCCTCTTCTGCTTTCTCAACCACTCTTTATTTCCAAACATCCTCGCTCTCCTCCATATCCATATGATATGGGGCATTACTATTCCTCCAAACATAGGTATTTTTGTCCTTCGAGATAAAATTCTCTTTCCACAATCTTCGCACTCCTAGAACCTTCACCCTCTCACTTCCGCTTCCTTGGTACCATTCGCTGCCATGTTCACTCCTAGATATCTAAACACTTCATTTCCTCCAGTTTTTCCCCATTCAAACTCACGCCCTAACTAACGTGTCCCTCAACCCTGCTACAGCCAATAACCCTGCTTTTATACACATTTATTCTCAATTCCCTTCCAAAGTCAGACACCAACTTCTGCAGTTTCTCACTCGAATACACCACCAATGCTGTATCATTAGAAAACAAAAACTGACTTATTTCCCGAGCCCTAACCTCCCCAGTAGACTGCATACTCGCCCGTCTCTCCAAGACTTGCATTTACCTCCCTCACCATCCAATCCATAAACAAACTGAACAACCATAGTGACACAACACATCCCTGCCGCAGACCAACTTTCACTTGGAACCATTTACTCTCCTTTCTTCCTACTCGTACACATGCCTTAAACCCTAGTTAAAAACGGCTACTTGCAACTTTCCTCCCGCACCATATATTCTTAAAACCTTCCACAATGCATCTCTAACAACCTTATCATATGCTTTCTCTAGATTCATAAATGCCATATACAAATCCATCTGTTTCTATAAGTATATCTCACACATTCCTTAAAGTAAGCAGCTTATCCACACATCCTCTACCACTTATGAAACCACAATGCTCCTCCTTCATCTCATGCTCTGTACATGCTTTAGTCCTCTCAATCATTACCCTCCCATACAACTTACCAGGTATACTCAATATACTTATAATTCTGTGGTTTGAACGCTCATCTTTATCCCCCTTGCATTTATACAGTGGCACTTTACATGCATTCCACCAATCCTAGGGGACCTCATCATGATCCATACATATGTTGAAAATTCTTACCAAAAAATAAACAACGAAGTATCCTCCTTTATTCATAAATTCAGCTGCAACACCATCTACCGTTGTTGCTTTCCTTTGGACCTTCTCTGTCAGATCTATATTTTGCTACAAGTCATATGAGCAGTTTGTTGACTCATACTCACCTTGAGACTAATCCTTGAGACTAATATACGCTGAAAACAATTTGTTCATTTCTTTTCCCGTGTGTTCAAAAAGGGCGTCAGGAGAACTTCCTGTACGTTCAAATGTTCAATGCGTAGAGTCGTTTGTGCGAAGGGAACGCGTTACACAACTACCATAGCGGTCATTTTGCAGTTCGGTGTACCGACAGAACGCGTCATAACGACTCTGGTCTGGGTGTCGTTGTACTAACAGGGAGTCGTCATAACGGTCGTTACACAGGTACATCTACTAACGGCAGGTGGGATAACGTTCCCAAGAGTCAGGACGTACAACAGCAATACCTGCCAGGGGTTAGTATATGAACAGTCCCGCACACTGGCTTCAAGACGAAGGGCCTGTAAGTCTTCCTCGGCGAACTTGGCTCCTGCAAGGACGACCAGGAAAGGCCAGGTCAAGTACCAGGCCCGTCATAGCCAAGTGTCGTACCGAGGTACTCATGAGAGAGAGAGAGAGAGAGAGAGAGAGAGAGAGAGAGAGAGAGAGAGAGAGAGAGAGAGAGAGAGTGTATGTGTGTGTGTGTGTGTGTGTGTGTGTGTGTGTGTGTGTGTGTGTGTGTGTGTGTGTGTGTGAGGGAGGGTGAATGAGAGCAAGACATGACCAGCTGTGAATATCACAAATATGTGACACATGACTGAGGAACGAGTGAACAGGAAGCACAGAGAGTAGAGACGTGATGAGACATACAAAAGGCAGCTGAGAAAGATGATATAAGCGATTCGTGATCAGCTTCTACAAGGGGATGACAAAGATCTGGAAACACGGGCACTATAAGTGAAAGGCAGCCATGGGGGGTGTTGAGGAGCAAATGGGGAGGATATGGGTGAAAAAGCCCCCATTTTTTTTTTTTTTTCTCACCCCAGGTCTTCCTTCCGTGAAACATGACAGGTGCGTCATGCCCTAGAAAACCAGGTCCGTCAATACGCCAGGGATCCTCCGCGTCCTGCAACCTTCCTGGAAAAACACTTTCCTTCCTGAATCACATCCTCTCTGGCAACCCGCCTTGACTGGGTGGAGCGCGGGCACGAGAGGAATGTCTCGAGTTAGGAAGGAACTTGAGAGAAAGTACTGACAAGTCCTGACGACGGTGTCCCGCCACAAGGCAGGGGCTACAGCGTAGCGCTTACCGCACGAAAAGATACGAGTTCACAAGACTCGCGTGAGCGACGTGTCATCTCGTGTTAATATGCGAGACGCGGTATGTCTGTGGAGGGCATGTGTCATGACGGTCGGTGACCACGACGCGTCGGTACGACCCTTGAGCACTATGCTTGCGATCCTGAGCTGCGACGTCCTGGCCTCTGGCGTCGACGACCATGCTATCAAACCCAATTAGTCGTACCGCAGTAATCAAGGGTCGCACCGCCGTATTCAAGGGTCGTACCGCCGTATTCAAGGGTCGTACCGCCGTATTCAAGGGTCGTACCGCAGTAATCAAGGGTCGTACCGCCGTATTCAAGGGTCGTACCGTCGCGCTCTAAAGGGTTGTTGACCTTTCAAGACCTGCAGACCAAGAGTGTGTTTTAGCTTCAAGTAAGTAACTGCTTTCAGGCTTTCGTACACAGTGAAAACAGGACTCGTAGACTCTGTAAATCCCATGAATTATACCGGTGTAAATCCCATAAAATATACCAGTGTAAATCCCATGAAATATACCGGTGTAAACCACATGACATATACCGGAGCAAATCCTATGAAATATACCAGACAGCTTTGGCCTTATCTTCCACGAAGATATTCCAGTCATTTAGGAAGTATGTAGAAAGTGTTGGAGTCAGGTGTGCAGCTATCGTGTGTCCATACAGGAGAGGAAGGGTGGGAGGGGGTCCCACGTCTCTCTTATCAACTCCTAGTTGCAAGGATTGACCGAGTGTACACCAATCCCCTCAGTGGTCTGGCGAGAATGGCATTGCATTGCTTAAAGCGACTGTATGTCTGTATCATGTTGTATTAACACTTTTCTCATATCACTTAATACAATCAGTGTTGTATGAAGCATACTGTATTATCTGTCTTACATATAGCAATCTTCGTGTATAACTTGCCTTTCTCTAGTGTTGTAGAGCGATGTATTAGTCATTATACAGTTAAGAATTTCTTTAGCAACTCCATACATCATTGTATACTCACAACCCAGGACAGATGTGCAATGTCTAGACCCCAGTGCACGGGCCAGGGCAGATGTGCACTGCACGGACCCCAGTGCACGGGCCATGACAGGAGATGTACACCGCCTCCCTGGCAAACATGTGTACAGCAAATTACTGGTAACTGGGCGTCACGGTAGTACACAAGCAGGGAAAGACGGTGGGAGGGAGCAGAGAGGGTGGGAGAGGACTAGAAGGAAGGAGTAAGGAACGGAGGAGCACAGAGAAAATAGAACGGGGGAGAGGACCACAAGGAAGGAATGAGAGACGGAGAAACATGGAGAAAAAGAGGTGGAGGAAGAGGACCAGAATAAAGGAGCGAACGATGAAAGAAGTAGTGAGAGAAAGAAGAGATAGAAGCGAGAAGGATGTTGCGACCATGAATTGCCTTGGGCAGAAGTTAGAGCCGAGAATATAGATGGAAATCACAGAGAAGGAAACCGCTCATGAATATCTGATGGACATCAATGTCAGCCATCAGTGGCGGGAACTGTACACCCCACCCCCCAGCAGTCGTAAAGCCACTGCAGGTTACAGTAATTACAGAGAGACAAGGAAAAAGACTTGAGCGCACGTGTAGCTTCACTTTAGAACCTTCTCACGCCACATCCCTGACTCTCGCTGAGCGTGACCTCTGACTTCCTGACCTCAGACAGAACACGGCAACTGTGTTGCTATAAAGCTGGTCTACTCTCCCAACACAGCAACAGACCAACGTAGTCTAACGTAGTCTATCACTTGGCCTCTGTACCTTACCAGGGATAATAATATTCTCTGACTGCGGTGAAGGAAGGATAGGATAGTATTCCAAATTCGGTGATTTCGTCTTTAAACTCCAAATATTCAGCTGTCATACACAAAGACCAAGAAATACACATCAAAACAAGGCACGAAACATTAGAACTAATGACAACACCGAAGCAGGATGAAGGAGGATGTAAGAGTGAGAAGAGGGCAGCGAGAAAATCACGAAACAGAAGAGAGAGAGAGAAAAAAAGAAGAGAAAGTAATGAATTTAGAAACTTGGGAAGAGTTCCGAGCTGGAACAAGTGCAGGTGTCAAAACCAAGCGACAATGTGAAGGGGAAAATCAGAATATTATCAGCAAGTCAGACTCTATTCTTACATCGAGTACAATGATTAACGCAAAACATTTTAGAAAATTCTGGATTTGAGAGGCAATTGGGCATACAGAGCTTGTTGTTGATTGGCTAGTCAGGATCACCAATGTATGTACGGAGGATAGTGAGGTGGCTGAGGACTGGTGGAATGGTTAGTGATGCAAGCTGGTACGGAGGCAGGGAGGGAAGACCCACTGTGAGAGGGTGACAGGCTACTGTGGGAGAGGGAGAGAAAGAGTCGGCTGTTGTGGGAGAGGGAGAGGGAGAGGGAGAGTCGGCTGCTGTGGGAGAGCCGTCTGGTGAGTATGAGAAAGGGTGAGTGTGAGTGTGTGTGGGGGGGTAGTGGTGGTGGGATGTAGAGAAAGATGAGGAGACGTAATGGATGGGAAGCGCGGAGAGAGGCATACGAAGGTGTGGGGATGGAATCAAGAGCGATGATGAGGAGGAGAAGGGAGGAGGGGAAAGTGCGGCGGCGGCGGTGGTGGGGAGAGGCGGGGTCTGGGAACACCGACACCAGCCGCTGTGGGCCAGCCCGGCCGGCGAGGACCTCATTCCTCCCACAGGAGCCGCGCTAGCAGCACCTCCCACAGGAGACACCAACGGCCATCACCCTGCCCCCGCCCAGGGAGGAGAGACGCAAGAGAGAGAGATAGAGAGATATTTTACCCGGGAGATACCACTACAGTCGTGCTGCCCCGTGTGGAGGGGAGAGACCTAGAGACAGTATACCCTCTCCCAGTGTTAGGAGACTACTACAGTGCGACACTGTGTGCGTGGTGTGAGGGAAGGCACGTATACGTCTCCCCTACTGTCATACAAGTGCAACGTATCTGTGAAAGTGACCTGACCTTCCATGACCTTACTGTGATGATCGGCCTCTGATATACCCAGACACAGACAGACACACGCACACGCAAAGGTAAGCAGACACGCCACTTGAATTAAGTGCTCGCGACCAATTTTACTCCTCCTCCTAGAATTACGTTTAAGAGTACTAACATCAATTACCATTTTTTTTAAATGTGTGACGAAACAGCTAAATATCCTTCACTAAACTCCCGTATGTCCTCACAAGGATGACGATGGTGAGGGAACTGCTTTAAACCTGTGGTGCAAACGATTGTAACTTTGGGTCACGTTGCATGGTCGCTGGCCAGCGTTCACAGCACACACGTGCCAGAGCTGGTGACTCAAATATTCACGTTATGTGATATCCTTATGACCCACAGCCTTAATATGCCAGGTGACATTATACTTCATCAAATGTAGAGTCCAGATCCGGCATCTGTAACTCAGACGTACGAGATAAATGTGTGGTATATATATATATATATATATATATATATATATATATATATATATATATATATATATATATATATATTCAATATTTACAGTGAATGTTACTATGTTTTGCTGCTTTGAGCTGACCGAACTATATCGACTTCATCTTAAGATTCAATATTCCCCTGAAATATTTTTCCTGGGTGAGTGAAAGGCTATTTGCAGCCCAGATGATTAATCCTCTGTTAATATGTTTATTAACATGACTATTTCTCTCCGTTCTAACCCTGGGGAAACCAGCCAAATACTTCACACAGTTAAATTAGCGAAATTGGCGACTTAATCACCCTCTCTCAGGTCGTATTATAAGTAACGAGCGCTTAAACGGGTAGTTACTGATGGGTGATTCTGTCATCCACCCACCTGTACTGGTTCTGGAAATGACCAGTGATGTTTACACACCCAGATCACGTGAGTCCCCCCCCCCCACCCAACCTCTGGCTTGCCCCAGTGTGTGTGTGTGTAAACATGCAGACGTGGGGGGGTGGTTTCCATCCCCGCTGGCGGGTGACCGTGGCCGGGCCTCTACCACGCAACCACAGGGCCACGGCCAGGGACACCAGCGCTGCTGCAGACACATACTGATCCACGGCCCCTACCACACACACACACACACACTCTCTCTCTCTCTCTCTCTCTCTCTCTCTCTCTCTCTCTCTCTCTCTCTCTCTCTCTCCGTCGTACCTCACTGATCTGCTTTCCTCTTTCTACCACAGTTTAGGTCAAGGATAATCATCGTCATGGACCATCAGGTCGACTCTTTGAAATGTCCCTCTCCGCCATTCCTGACGTCTCCTCCCTCGTCCATCTCCAACACAAGCTCTTACCGTCCCTCTCCACCATTCCTGACGTCTCCTCCATCGTCCACCTCCACCACGAGCTCTCATCGTCTCCCTCCACCATTCCTGACGTCTCCTCCCTCATCCAGCTCCAACACAAGCTCTCATCGTCACCCTCCACCATTCCTAACGTCTCCTCCCTCATCCATCTCCAACACAAGCTCTTACCGTCTCCCTCCACCATTCCTGACGTCTCCTCCCTTGCCCTGAGGGTCTCTAAATCTCCCTCTCCGTCATCATCAGCATTGCACCAAAAGATTCTCTCTCTCTCTCTCTCTCTCTCTCTCTCTCTCTCTCTCTCTCTCTCTCTCTCTCTCTCTCTCTCTCTCTCTCTCTCGTTCCCCCACCCCACCCATGCCTACCAATAGGCCTGCACCCCCCCCCCAGCACCAGTCCTCTCCTAACGGTGTGTTCCACTCCCCTACTGGTGCACCTCCCGCCTCCTACGGTCAGCGGCCAGCCTCTCTCTGTGTGGGAGGGCGCCTCTCTCTCTCTCTCTCTCTCTCTCTCTCTCTCTCTCTCTCTCTCTCTCTCTCTCTCTCTCTCTCTCTCTCTCTCTCTCTCCTACATGTATTGTGGAAAGGGGACTGGGGTCTCCCCCTCCCCTACAAGCACGTCTGCCCGTCACTAGGGACCTCCACCTTCCTGTATGGTGAAGGTATTCCTTCGCCAGGATATTGAACGTAACACCAACCTTTACCTTCAGCCATCATCAGGCCTTCGTCAGGTTATAATGACAATATCACCAGACCTTCGTCAAGTTATAAAGACAATATCACCAGACCTTCGTCAGGCTATAGACAATATCACCAGACCTTCGTCAGGTACTAAACAATATCACCAGACCTTCGTCAGGTTATAGACAATATCACCAGACCTTCGTCAGTTTATAACGACAATATCACCAGACCTTCGTCAGGTTATAGACAATATCACCAGACCTTCGTCAGTTTATAACGACAATATCACCAGACCTTCGTCAGGTTATAGACAATATCACCAGACCTTCGTCAGTTTATAACGACAATATCACCAGACCTTCGTCAGTTTATAACGACAATATCACCAGACCTTTGTCAAGTTATAGACAATATCACCAGACCTTCGTCAGTTTATAAAGACAATATCACCAGACCTTCGTCAGTTTATAACGACAATATCACCAGACCTTCGTCAGTTTATAAAGACAATATCACCAGACCTTTGTCAAGTTATAGACAATATCACCATACTTGCAGGTCGACCACCAGCCATTATGCCTAATTCTGCCTCAACCTTGTCCTCAAAACATCTACGAAACCAAACTGGAATTAATTCATGCAGAAAAAACCCTGGGAGCGGGGGGGGATGAAGGCCTTGAGAGGATTTTAATACATATTTTCTTTCCCCTTAACCGGTCCTCGGGAACAAACCGGTGTCATGAACCGGTCCTCTGACACGAACTGGTGGTCATTAAACCGGTCCCCTGGAATGAACCGGTATCATTTGCAGTTTGAGGTTACTATGACAGACAGACGGGCTGACAGCTTCTGCTGCCGCTGGACTGGTTTTCGGAAAGAGGTGTTCGCCAGTTTTTTTTTTTCTTCTTTTACGTCCTGTGTTAATGGTGTCAACCCCAACCAGACCTGAACACTGGGTCAATACCGCTGACCTCCTCCGAAGGTCATAAATTCTAAACCTGAACCTTCAGCTTTTAAGATAGGGTCGTGACCTCCTCTGAAGGCCGTATGTTTCCTGAAACTCTCAGTCTTTCAGGAAAGCTCATCTCCCTTCTAAGCAGTGTAGAATCCCGACCTAATGATCAAACTCGTGTGGATGGTATTACAATCTTAGGGAGATAAAGTGTTGCATTATAACACTATCATCATTCCTATACCAATGATATCGGGTTGGGGGGAGGAGGAGGTTATATGGGCCAACCAACTGCACGACAGTCGACACACCCAGGTAAAAATATATTCAATCTAAACCTTAATGACTTACTGAACTGGAAGTCTGGTTACTCTGTTGGACAACATTGTCCTCACTCGGATGTGTTCACGACCTAACACAGCGTCTGGTTCATGTGGGTCGTGGTGTGAGCACCCAACATGGCCTTGTGGTGTGCTGCCCGAACTCACTTCAGTCGAAAGGGGTGTGGTGTGAGCACACAACATAGCCAGGGGTGTGTTGTGAGCACACAACATAGCCAGGGGTGTGGTGTGAGCACACAACATAGCCAGGGGTGTGGTGTGAGCACACAACATAGCCAGGGGTATATGTGTTACCACTCAACATGGCCAGAGATGTAGTGTTACCACTCAACATGGCCAGGGATGTACCACAAGCCTGAAGACCCACCACACACACACACACACACACACACACACACACACACACACTGGCTAACGGCACCATAATGCGCCGCCGCCCAAGCCACAGCAAGATCCAATAACTCTCACTGAGAGCCGGTAAGAGCGACTATAACAGCCAAAGTAAGAGCCAGTAAAGCCCACGCTAAAAGCCAGCAACCATCACAAGGTGCAACAACGAAGACAGACAATAACATCCATTAAGAGTTAGAGTTAGAGCCGTCAAGAGTCACAATACGAGTTAGTAACAGTCACAGTCAGAGCCATGAGTCATTCAAAGTCACGGTAAGTCACTAAGAGCCACAGCAAGAGTCACTGAGAGTGACAGCAAGAGTCACTCGGAGTCATTAGTAAGGGCCACAATAGTGACCCGTCAGGGTCATTGTGAGAGCCAGAAGGATGAGCCATGGTGGGATTAACGTTGAGAGACAATAAGAGACACAGGAAACAGTGAGAGATAATGAGTGACACAGGAAGACAGTAAGAGAATAAGAGACACAGGAAGACAGTAAGGGACATTCAGAGACATAAGAAAACAGTAAGAGACATTCAGAGACATAGGAAGACAGTAAGAGACATTCAGAGACATAGGAAGACAGTAAGAGACATTCAGAGACATAGGAAGACAGTAAGAGACATTCAGAGACGTAGGAAGATGCAGTCTTGACCAGCTTACAGGTGACACCTCCCCCTACCCCGGATTAACCTTGTGTTTTTACAGCCTAACTGGCTCGTAAACTGGTCTGTTTACACCGGCGTTCAGACCCCCCACCCACCTTCTCCTTCAATCCTTCACCACACCTCACACATCGCGAGAATTAAGGTCGTATGCAAGTTACTGTGCCGTCCTGGGGAGGACGTGTGTGTGTGTGTGTGTGTGTGTGTGTGTGTGTGTGTGTGTGTGTAGAGGATCCGCCCCATCACTGCTGGACCAGCATGATCATCAGGACTGGCACTGTGCCCATCTTCTGTACCACTCCCGGAGGTCCTTGCCCTTAATCCACATACCTACATCCCACACACACACACACACACACACACACACACACACATTAACTACAAGCTCCAACTACACGACCTTAGAATGCCGATTCTGTACCTGTAACAATACATCTACAGACACAAAGACTTACTGTAAGCCCCGTAGAACGCCCATTCTGTACCCACAATATCACAGAGAAGCGTAGACCTTACTGTAAGCCCCGCACAGCAGGTGCTCTGTACCTGTAACAATCAGAAGACTGTACCTACGAGAGTACAGAAAAACACACACACACACACACACACACACAAACCACATTACCGCAGCCGTTGGATGTAAACCTGTAAATCATGTATCCTCAGTGGCTCCAGGCCTACGGAAATATGAGGCATGGTCCGGCCATGGCCATACTGGCATGCGCACCAGCAAGTTACAGGTCAGCGACGCCTGTAACTGTACCTTACATGAGTCAATACAGCGGTTTTCTCCCACCCGCTGTAATGGCAGACTTGCATAAAAGGATTCATGCTGTTCACACGATCAAGTCTGATTAGGTAATCAATGCGGTTATTGATTATTCTTTTTTTTCTAATCTCTTTTCCAATCAATGACTCGGTTACTATAATGGAAATCATGAGGCACAAGTCACTGTCATATTCGGGTGGTTCTAATGTGCTGGGGTTCACTCCCTTACCTCACAGCCACCACGACTCTACACCCTCTGCTGATAGGTTCACTCCTCCTCCCACCACGACCTATAAGACTCAGTCATCTTCCTCCATCGTTTGAGTCCGACCTGTGAGTACAACGGTACGAGCACAGGCTATGAATAGCATCCTGTGGCTTTTGACCTGACCCTGACCCTTATTATACCCAAGGGTCGTAACGTCGTGCACAAGGGCGTAATATTTGATCGTGCTCTTCGATATCCTCCTTCGAACCCCAGCCAACGGGTTTCTCCCTCCTCCCCTATACCCTCCGTCCCCAGGAATGTCTGGCCGCGTCCTCCAGGGTCGTATCCTGGAGGAGCCAAAGGTAACGGGACGCAGGACAACAGGGACCGGGTTCCCTTGACCTAGATACTGGCGGAGGGGAGGAGGAGGAGGAGGAGGGGCCAGGGAGGGGCTGGCAGATATGGGGCGTTGGGAGGAGGAGGGAGGGCAGAAGGGTAGGCGCAGGGATATGGAAAAGGGTCGACCCAAATCCTTACAGGCGCCTCGTATCTAAATGCATCGACGATTATTTATATATATATATATATATATATATATATATATATATATATATATATATATATATATATATATATATATAAGACCGATCACACATTCTTTCCTACGTCATATAACCGGGTAACAAGATCACTGTACATTTTCTGGCTTAACAGCAGTCTCTTGGTCGTCTCAAAGGAACCCATGGGAGAGTAGAGCGCCACAAGAAAAGGATTAACACAAAGCAAGAGTTTGAGACGTAACCAGAAGCCTGCACCAGAGAGGAAGCAAGTTTTCACGTCGATTTAGAGAATTATTCTTACAGAGCCACCGTCAACTGGAGTCAGGTTGCTTGACTACCTGTTATAAATGACAATGACAGAAGACTCATCCAACATGAGATCTGACGATTGTTTCCGGTCTGTGGGTTACTAGCAACCATCCTCGTGAGCACGAGGGTGACAGCCACTGAGCACGACAATACCACCCTTGAGCACACAATACGACCACTAAGCACGACAATACCACCTCTTCAGCACGACCCTAGAGCATGAAGGTGTATATAACTCTCAAAGAACGACTCTACGACACCTTCAGTACGTTGATACAATCCCTGAGCACGACTCACAGGTATGATAGCTTGGCCTTAAAGGTGCACACGGCAAAGACTAGGCCAAATCGTGCCCAAGGGTCGTACTGAAGTGTTCAGGCGTCGTAACCAATGCGTTTAAGGGTCGTACCCTTCGTACTCAAGGGTCTTACCGTCGTACCATCGTGCTTCAGATCGTTAAGCTGACGCAAGCGAGAACAAAAGAAAACTCATCTTTCAGTAGGAGGTAACCTGGTTACGGGCCAATAGCTCTTGTGTGTTAACTTTGCTTGATAGTGTATTTACACGACCGTCTTCAACGAAGACCCAGTCAGCTGGTGCGTGAGAGAAGCCCGCGCAGTATGCCTTCCACCAGCCCGACGCGTCGGTTTAAACATCGGTTAAACCATCTTTATCTAAACCCGTTATATCTGAGACATTACGCTCCGGCCCAGGACGGGAGGATTATCCTCGCGTGGCGAAGGAAAAAAGAGAACAAAACGGGAGTATGGGCGTAGCGCGGTGTCCGACTATGGTCATCAAGGGAGATCCCGTTAGGTTAGGTCTGGCTGGTCTTGGGCCGGCCCAGCGCTAGTGTATCCTCCTCTCCGATCGCTGCTGCGGGGGGGAGGCTGTCGCCGCCCCACAGCCGACTCCCTCGGCCCAGGAGCCTCTCGCTGGAGGAGGAGGAGGAGTAGGAGGAAGTGGGTCGCCCACCCGCTCGCCGCTCCCGCCTAGTTGGAGGGGGGGAGTGGGGAGGGAGTGAAGGGGAGGGGAAGCGCAAGGAGCAGTCCCGCCCGCCAAGCTGTCACCCTCTGTGGGGGGAGGAGGGGAGAAGACCGGGGAACAATCTTCATATATCCACTAATACTTTCAAACCCTTTTTTCTAAGTTTCATAATAATTCGAGTATCTTTAAGCTTCATTAGATAAAGTTTACGATCCCTATTTCTTAAAAAGCACAATTCTTTCGATATTGTTCTGGAAAGGTGTAAAATTGAACGGTTAAAGCAGTTTTCCTATGCATCCAGTCATGTGACAGCCAAACGCACTAGTGATGAAGTAGAGTGTGTTGTAACGCTCCCATTACGTCCTCCGTCATCATCATACGTAACAGCAGGACTCTCTCTTCCGTAATCATTACGAGTGTGCGAATTTCATGCGGTATGCAAATCATCTTGATCCACAGATGTAATCTGGGGAAGGCCTAACGATCGTTGTCTTAAATTCATTTTATTACTAATCACAATTTCAGTTTTATCATCTATCAAACGCAGTTCTAATTCCACTTCACTTACAAACATAAGTTACAATATATATATATATATATATATATATATATATATATATATATATATATATATATATATATATATATATATATATATATATATATATATATATATTATTACGCTACCTCGCTATCGCGGGAAATGGCGAATAGTATAAAAGAAAAGATATATATTTATAAACGTACTGTTCACATGGCAATCGATGGCAACAGTTACTACTGGCTTCGCCTCACTAGTTTATAATTTCTGTGGCCAAGGTTCGAGTCCCGTACTCCCGGTGGTGGTTGTTGCCATATATATATATATATATATATATATATATATATATATATATATATATATATATATATATATATATATATATATATACATAAATATATATATGTGTGTGTGTGTGTGTGTACATGACGGAGTGGAAGTGTATGTGAGCGAATGTGGCCGTTCGTCTATTCCCGGTGCTGTATATATATATATATATATATATATATATATATATATATATATATATATATATATATATATATATATATATATATATCACAGATACTCATCATTTCGTTACATCTTTACTGGTGTGCGACGTACGATCTTAAGGTATTTGGTCACTCAGTTGTTTACGGTATGCTCCGCTCACCGTCTGCTGATATATATATATATATATATATATATATATATATATATATATATATATATATATATATATATATATATATATATATATATATATATATATCACAGATACTCATCATTTCGTTACATCTTTACTGGTGTGCGACGTACGATCTTAAGGTATTTGGTCACTCAGTTGTTTACGGTATGCTCCGCTCACCGTCTGCTGATGGGGCGATTTCGTTGTCTTCCCTCGTCTCTTGTAGGTCCTGCGATATTGTTGAACACTATCAATTTTATATTTTTCTATATAATATGCTTTTCAGTAATCTAATGTTTCCAGATGGTTGTTTACTTTGTTACACCGTGTGTGGAAAAAGGTATATAGGATAAAATTCATGCGGTGGAGGGCCTAAGGAGGCTGTGGGTCGGAGGAGGGGAGGAGGTCAGGAAAGAATCAGCTGATCATGTAAACAATGATCACCCCGGCCATCAGCTGATCCGCCGCCCCGACATCACATGCATGTTGAACAAATACAACCAAGTGTGTGGCTGTCTTGAACACGATTGTCTTCATACCAGATGACTGCACCGTCGAAAGCAAGGAGTGTACCGTCCTGCTCAAGAATAGTACCGTCGTGATATAAGATCGAACTTGTCTGGTCAAGAATCGTACCGTCGTGCCCGAGAATCGTACCGTCGTGCTCAAATAATCGTACCGTCGTGATCCAAGAATCGTATCGTCGTGCTAAAAGGATTGCACTGTCATGATCAAGAATCGCACCGTCGTGATCCAAGAATCGTACCGTCGTGCTCAAATAAACGTACCGTCGTGATCCAAGAATCGTACCGTCGTGCTCAAATAATCGCACCGTCGTGATCCAAGAATCGTACCGTCGTGCTCAAATGATCGTACCGTCGTGATCCAAGAATCGTACCGTCGTGCTCAAGGGATCGTACCTCCGTGTGTAAGTGCCTGTGAAGAACGTGTTACAATTATCTATCCAGCCTGATTCGTGTCATTAACCATCATTATGTGTCATCATCACACATACATATTCCACGCACCTCGCTCACGTCATTCTGGTACAGAACGTATTTCACATCGAAGTATTATACTGCATCATTTCCTCTGGTTAGATAATTATATGACATCACCTAATCTAACATGCGAGATGACGGGGTGGCTGGCATAACAGATGTTTAGTCCTGTTGCAACAGATGTTTACCAGCAGGTGTTTGTCACCAGCTGGGGCAGTAGGTACGCATCACCAGCTGGGGCAGGAGGTGCGTATCACCAACTGGGGCAGGAAGTGCGTATCACCAGCTGGGGCAGTAGGATCTAGAAATATAACTGTAAGACTTGGAAATATAATCACTAGAGCTGACAATGTCACGCATGTCTTGGAAATGTTATCTAATGCTACTGTCATCACATAACCCCTGGACCACTTCACCAGAGAATCCTGCAGCTCCAAGGCTGCGCTACGATCAGCAGCTGGGGAAGGATGGATATCCTTTGGAACGGTAAGTCGTTCCATGAGACAAATTCCACTTTGATACATCCTCGGAGAAGGTGATTATTTCACTCGCAGTGCAGTCCACAAGTCGGCGGAGTCCGGTAACACCTCATCCGGATTCTGAGAAGGTAACCAGGTGGAATACGTTTGTATCCTCTCCTGCTGGTGCGTCTGCCGTCACTCAACACACCCCTTAATCCCCCTCCTGTACTCACCCCCGTCAGGTGACGTTGTTACGGATGTGTTACGGTATTTCTCTTTACGGGTCGCGTGACGGTGGAGATATATATACACCTATATATATATATATATAGGGGACGGTTACGGGCGGTCGATCTGCTGAAGGGAATTGCTGCGACCCAAACGCCTCCATCTCGAGAGAACAGCGAAGTGGCGGGGATTTGGTGTGGCAAGACACGGGGGAAGTGGTTGGCTAGGTGGTGGTGGGGAATGTCTGGTCTAGGTACTGCGGGAGGTCGCTTTCACCTCCACCATTACCCTAAGAGTTTTCGAAACTTAACTCTCACTTTTCCTGTATACCTGGGAATTCCTTTTCGCCTTCTGCCGGACCATCAACGCGGCCTGCGAGAGGTACTGGGGGGGTCTACTGGTGAACTCTCTGGTGTCATTCACCTCAGCTCCTCTCTTACAAAACCCGGTCGATCTTTCGTAGTTGGCCTCTGACGGACACTTCAGAAGCCTTTGATTGGGTGTGGCACATGGCCCTCGCTCCACTAAGCTGCCCTCTTTGTGTTCTGTTCCTCCCTGATCTCTTCCTCCCCAGTCGTCCCATCTCGGTAGGGTTTGCGTCTCTCTCTCTCTCTCTCTCTCTCTCTCTCTCTCTCTCTCTCTCTCTCTCTCTCTCTCTCTCTCTCTCTCTCTCTCTTTATCCTGACAACGGCGTACTTCAGGGGGTTCATGCGTCCTGTCACCCACGCTCTTCATGCCGTCTACCTTCTTGCTTTCTGCAGCATCCAGACCTATTCACTCTTAAACAGACTATTTCATCCTTTGCACTTCCACTCACATTCTCTCTTTTTCGTCTAATGGCGAACATATTTTCTCTCTTAATTCAAACAGCGGAAACAATAACCAGGTTAGAGTTAGTGCAAGAAAACACAATTTTCACCCAAACCTCACTCATTTTCTCGTATTAGATTTCAAACCGCTGAAATTCACCCCTGCAATAACATGCGCAAGTTGAGGACGACCATAATTTCCTTCAATCTCTCGCCCAGAGTACTGCTCCTATCATCTACGGTGGCATATCACCACACTCATCTTGTGGCCACAATGGAAACAAATCTTTCCACCCCGTCAACTCTCCTTGCCCGTCACCAGAGCGGAATCAATAGCTTTCCGCCTTATTATCTTCCCCCTCTCTCTCTCCACCCCACCCACTCGTCACCTCCTTTTAACCGCCCTCATCCGTCCGCTATGATGTTCCGTCTGTTCCTGAGGTGAAGGCACCATTTCCGCCACTGCTCTTCGTGAGATGTCTACGTGTACGTACGTCTGAGCCACTAAATCTTGACCTACGGCGTGTTACAAGCTGTTGCTTCCCATAATTTCCGTGCGGAGACCAACAACACGAACATTAGCCGTTATAATGGTATCTTACCTTGCAGAGCCAAGCTGTGGTAAAGTCCTCTTCCCTCTTTTTTATTTCATCTTCTCCTCTTGCCATAACCTGGCCACTTCGCCAGTCGGGTCTACAAGCAAATGAGAATGTCGAATCTAATCCCCGTTCTACTCCTATTTATTAACCAGAGTTGGCTGCGAAACCGGTTGCCCTAATCGGGTCTCGAACGCGGACCCCTTGATACACACGAGCACAAAACTCTCCGGAAATAATAGCTACACCCTCGGTGCCCATGACCCCGAGCGGCTAACCACGTGTTGAGGGGGACCATTACCTGCCTACACGTGCTCAGGTTCCGCCCCGTGCCCCTCCGCCCAACACGGAGACGCCTCACCCTACTTGTTCCCCAACACGGCCCGCACGCTGCCACCATGACGTGGCTGCGCAGCTGGCAGGCGACACACAGACTCGTGTTTTCACATACATGAAGAGACATGAGGAGAGATCTGTTCAACATTCTCATTTCATGAACATAAAGAGAGAAATAAGTGTGCAGCTGCAGACACATACACCTGCAAGACAACGCATGCAAGCACACATGAATATACACAGAGAGGGGGAGAGAGACAAGTGCAAGTCTATTAACACCTGCAGCTGCATGCATACAAATCACATCTATACACAGACCTCCTGGGATACAGAGCAGATGGTCTTCGCCTGTCCCTGCACACGGGGAGGAGGCCCTTTCCACCCACACAGGAGCGATGGTCCACCGCCCACTAACGGATATATATATATATATATATATATATATATATATATATATATATATATATATATATATATATATATATACGGCTGCCCACACCACCCACAGCGTCTTCAGATCACCCTGGGTCCGTCCGGGTAACCCACCTGCGTCCATGACCTCCTTCCCTGAAGCAGTCTGAGGCTGAAAAACCTGACCATCTCGCCAGAAATGGACCGTCATCTTCACTCAGACGTGTCCTCCGCACGAACGTTTTTACCCCCTCAGGTATATTTCGTCGTCTCTCGATTCGTTTCTCTTGTTCCGTGTCAGCTGGATGCACTCACGAGGCGACAGGTAAGAGAGAGAGCAAGGGAAGGTCATATGGTGATGATGTCCCCCGAATGATGTCAGGTTCTCTTCCCAGGGGTGCGAGGTGATGGCACTTTGGCCTCGCTGAGTGGAAGGAGATAATGGATTAACTCATAACGAGGAGAAATTACTGAGTACACCTCGTGTGCTCTCACTGTGTCTGGCCGAGGTTAAGGTCTTGGAATATACCATACATCGGTCATGGAACTGCCGGGGGTGCTAAGACTCCCCTATCATGTACTGGTAGGGAAGAACCCCCTCTAGGCTACTGGTATGGGTGGAATGCCTACAGCGTACTGGCAGGGGCAATATAGTCTGCATTTCCCTACGTACGGATAATGATGAGGTTGTCAGCATGCGTCTCCTTGAGTTGCTGGGTCTTGTTTAGACAACTGGCGTAGTGATCCGTCCGTGTATCCTGTGAGGCCCAGAGCCTGGTTGTGGCTAGGGAATCTATCTCCTCCTTCTTCTTCTTCTGTCTCTCTTCTATCCTTGATTCTATCTCTTACATCACTTCTACCCTTGATCCTATCTCTTCTATCCTTGATCCTATCTCTTCTACCCTTGATCCTATCTCTTCTACCCTTGATCCTATCTCTTCTACCCTTGATCCTATCTCTTCTACCCTTGATCCTATCTCTTCTACCCTTGATCCTATCTCTTCTATCCTTGATCCTATCTCTTCTACCCTTGATTCTATCTCTTCTATCCTTGATCCTATCTCTTCTACCCTTGATCCTATCTCTTCTATCCTTGATCCTATCTCTTCTATCCTTGATCCTATCTCTGTTCTCTCTACGGTCCTTGATCCAACAGACTACCACCACCGTGTGTCTGTACCACACGACAGGACACACCTTACCCATCCTCTCCAAACACCGCCTGGCCAACAAGACCTGGTGAACCTTCCACTCTCAGTTCACTGAGTTCCTTCACCATTTCCCGTTATTATTTTTTTTTTTCAACAGCTTTCACTGGCTCCGAGAGTGACGAGGGAACTCAGGCTTTCTATCAAGCTTGGGATGGTCAGTGGACTGTGCTTAGTCACGTGATGACTGCGGTCAACGGGTCCCGGGGGCAGGGGGTCTGACCGGGAGGTGGCGCTGTCAATGAATGCGTGGGGGAGAGTGTGGCGAGGGTGTGAATGGGGAGGTAAGACCCTCAGATAGTATGGGGAGGTAATGGTGGTCGCTTCCCTGGGAAAGAGTTGGACTGTGTGTGTGTGTGTGTGTGTGTGTGTGTGTCTACCTTTCGTGCTTATTGTGCTTGGTGACGTTGCCCCCCCCCCCTTTTTTTAGGGGGGGGGTTAATCCAGCAACAGAGGCTGACTTTTCTCGAACCGGATGTGTGTTCCTTGATCACACCTGTCGACAGTATGGACGCGGTGTGTCGTCCTCAATCCACCACTTTGTATATACGCTGCCCAACCTCTCTCTCTCTCTCTCTCTCTCTCTCTCTCTCTCTCTCTCTCTCTCTCTCTCTCTCTCTCTCTCTCTCTCTCTCTCTCCGTTCATTGGTCCACAGAAACACTTCCCATCTTCTCCATCAACTCACCACTTGATATAAACACTTCCCATCTTCTGGTTCAAGATAAGATACGACAGGGTATCTTACTCAAGGGTCATAACGTCGTTCACACGGGTTGTACCGTCGTGCTCAACTATCGCACCGTCGCACACACGGGTTGTACCTTCGTGTTCAGCGGCCGCACCGTCGTACACATGAGTCGTGCCGTCGTGCACAAGGATAGTACCGTCGTACACGTGGATCGTACCGTCGAGTACATGGATCGTACCGTCGAGCACATGGATCGTACCGTCGAGCACATGGATCGTACCGTCGTCCAAGTGGGTTGTACTGTCGTCTAAGTGAATCGTACCGTCGTGCACGTGGATCGTACGGTCGAGCACAAGGTTCATACCGTCGTACACGTGGATCGCACTGTCGTACACATGGTCCGTACCGTCGTGCTCCAACAGTTGAAGATAACCAAGCCATAAGGAAAGTGTATTTTTTTGGGGGGGAGCGACATGTCATTATATGGTGCCGACAACCATACAACAAAACACAAGATCAATTTCTCCAGCCATTTAGAGGGAAGCGTGACTGACTCTCAGATCGCTCCCACTGAGACAAACAAAACAAAATAATGGCCTCCTTTGGAAGAATGAAGAGTCAGTTGCAACTTCGTAAAGTACGTTTCACATAGTGGGGGGACGGGGGGGGATCTTTCTAATGAGCCGTAACTAGAATGGGCAAACATATGGGTAGTTCCGGAGACCACAGCAAGGACACCTTGCATTGTCCCCACGACAACAGACGAGTAAAGAAATGGTGTGGGAAGGGAGTTCCCCCCACAGTGAGTAGATGAGTAGCTGAACTCACCAATGACTCATCTATGGACAAGCGTACTCACCTCGAAGTCTACACAGCCACCACAGGGCATATACTCATCCATCCAGGTGTGGATTACTCGTCCTGAAGATTACACATCCATCTATGTAATCGGTAGTCATCCAAGAACAGAAGGGTCATCCTAGAGACCACATACTCATCCATGGCCCGAAACTCATCAATACTCTACATACTCATCCGGGAACTGCATATTCATCCCAGGAGCCACATGCTCATCCAAAGACAACATACTCATTCTAGAGACCATATATTTAACGGATAACAGACCACATACCCAAGTAAGGACAACATACCCATTCCCCATAACCCACATACTCACTCAGACCAACATACTCATCCTACAGACCACATCCCCTAGTAGGGACAACATACCCATTTCCTCATGGTCCTCATATTCATGCAGGCCAAACAAATTCATCCTAGAGACCACGTACTCATCCTACAGGCCACGTACTCATCCTACAGGCCACGTACTCATCAACGGACAACATATTCATCGACGGACAGAGGAGCATTCAGCTCAGGGACTACGAAGGCTCAGAGAGGCGATGTTACATAGGCATCACCATTAAGAAACAAGCCTTACCACGGGCCTCCACCTGGGTGTATACAGACACTCCCCCTGACGCACTCCACCAACGCACCTCACTCACGCACTTCACCAACGCACTCCACCAACGCACCTCACTCACGCACTTCACCAACGCACTCCACCAATGCAACCTCACCAACGCACTTCAACGCACTTCACCCACCTCCTGCGACATCACCAGAGGGTTTACCCACATCCTGTGACGTCATCAGAGGTCATCCACCTCCTGTGACATCACCGTAGTGTTTACCCACATCTTTTGACGTCACCAAGGGTCATCTACCCCTTGCTGACGTCACCGGTAGCACTCTACCTCCCGTGGAGCCACAGAGAAGTCATCCACTCCCTTGCGACGTCACAAGAGGCCCTCCACCTCAATGCGACGTCACCAAGGACCCCATCCAACTCCTGTGACGTCATCAGGAAACATCGGGATTGTGTGACGTCACCAAGGGTCATCCACCCCAACCTCGTGACATCATCTTGAGTCAAGCTATCCCCCCAAACTGTGATGTCACAACCCTCCTGCACGGGGACGTCGTGCGGGACATCAACCCTCCTGCACAGGGACGTCGTGCGGGACATCCCTGGGATGCCCCACGCCGGCTGACGACCAAGGCACCGTTAGATCGGGTGCCATAAATGGGACGCTGGGCGCGGGTTGATTGATGCAGCGCGCCGTTGATGTGTGGGTTGATGACCCGTGGCTTGATGCAGCGGAGGATGATATCTGAGCTGTTGATGCAGCGGAGGATGATATCTGAGCTGTTGATGACCCGTGGCTTGATGCAGCGGAGGATGATATCTGAGCTGTTGATGCAGCGGAGGATATCTGAGCTGTTGATGACCCGTGGCTTGATGCAGCGGAGGATGATACCTGAGCGGTTGATGATCCGTGGCTTGATGCAGCGGAGGATGATATCTGAGCTGTTGATGAGTGGAGGGGATCAAATGATGACACCGTGTTGTCATGAGCGTTGATGCGTGGGGCCTGATGATGCGTGGGTTGATGATATTGATGATAAAGTAATGTTGATGTTGATCCTGATGATGGGGGTTGTATGGTGATACGTGGGTTGATGATACGTGGGTTGATGACACGTGGGTTGATGATACGTGGGTTGATAACACGTGGGTTGATGATACGTGGGTTGATAACACGTGGGTTGATGATACGTGGGTTGATGACACGTGGGTTGATGATACGTGGGTTGATAACACGTGGGTTGATGATACGTGGGTTGATGACACGTAAGTTGATGACACGTGGGTTGATGACACGTGGGTTGATAACACGTGGGTTGATGACACGTGGGTTGATAACACGTGGGTTGATGATACGTGCGTTGATGACACGTAAGTTGATGACACGTGGGTTGATGACACGTAAGTTGATGACACGTGGGTTGATAACACGTGGGTTGATGACACGTAAGTTGATGACACGTGGGTTGATAACACGTGGGTTGATGACACGTAAGTTGATGACACGTGGGTTGATAACACGTGGGTTGATGACACGTAAGTTGATGACACGTGGGTTGATAACACGTGGGTTGATGACACGTAAGTTGATGACACGTGGGTTGATAACACGTGGGTTGATGACACGTAAGTTGATGACACGTGGGTTGATAACACGTGGGTTGATGACACGTGGGTTGATGACACGTGGGTTGATAACACGTGGGTTGATGACACGTGGGTTGATGACACGTGGGTTGATGACACGTGGGTTGCTGGGACGATAATAAGGTAAGGGAGTGTAAATTCAGGAATATGCTGGCAGTCACGTGGAAAATGAAACACGAAGATTCGAGTGCTTGCCTGACTGAATATTCCCTTCATCAAGGATTCAGATATTCATCATCTCTGAATCACTGATGAAGCGAATACTCACGAAAGCCCTTGAATATTCATGCTCCATTTACGAATTTGTTACCAGCATATATTATTATTATTATTTTGCTTTGTCGCTGTCTCCCGCGCCTGCGAGGTAGCGCATATATATATATATATATATATATATATATATATATATATATATATATATATATATATATATATATATATATATCGTAAACATCGTCAATATCCTCTTGTGCAACAGAAATTACAGAGCTGTGCGAACATATAACTGTGACGCAATTTCATTCTTGCTTTTAATTAAAGTTGATTTTTTGACCTTTGACCTATGATCCCCCCCCCCGCCCCAAACACACACACACACACACACACACACACAAGAGTTTCCTTTACTGTGTTGAGCTGAATCTTTTTTTCCTTATTACTGTACAATTATGTCTTTAGTGGTTTCTGGGTTAGTCATTAGAGCCAATGAATCTAACGAACCATGACGTCACGCTTTCACGAACGCGCCCGTTGAAGTACACACACACACACACACACACACACACACACACACACACACAGATGCAGCAGGAAGTCTGCACGGATGTAAGGGGGATGAGGAGGGAGGATGGAGGGAGGGTGAGGGAGGAAGGTGGACCTTCATACCTGCACACACCTGCAGGTAGGTCACCCGCCCTGTACCAGGTGTCGGTCCTAATGATCATATACGGAGGACAACAACCGTTAGTTCCCCCCGAGAGCATCCAGGCAACAGAAAACGGGGAAGGGGGGGGGGGTTACTTTTGCTGTTTCGGAGAGATGGTCTGGCCGACCTGGTGTATGCTCCTAATGCGCTTAACTATCTATTTACGACGGTAAGAGGTTGGATGAGGTCACGCGAACCTTGGCCCCGGCTCTGAGGGATCGGGTTGAAAAAGCCAGGTTAGGTTATTCATACCTCAGGGTCGTGACCTTGAGTTGGCAAAGGTCAATGTCTCTGACCTTCAGCAGTGATGGTCAGCCGTCTAGCCAGTCACCATCTCTTGCCCCATCCCTTACCTACGATGATGGGTTACACATGTAACCTTACCTACAATGAGGGGTTACCCGTGTTACCTTACCTACGATGATGGGTTACCCGTGTTACCTTACCTACGATGAGGGGTTACCCATGTAACCTTACCTACGATGATGGGTTACCCATGTAACCTTACCTACGATGATGGGTTACCTATATTACCTTACCTATAGTCATGAGTCACCAATGTTACTTTACCTTCAGTTATGAGTCACCAATATTACCTCTGACTCGTGGTCATGAGGTATATATATATATATATATATATATATATATATATATCACTTTATCCAGGCCACAATCTCTCTCTCTCTCTCTCTCTCTCTCTCTGGTCTTGTGGCTGTGAGAGGTGCAGCGAGTGGGGGGAAGGGGGAGGGTGAGGGAGAGAGGAGGAGGTAGGTCCTGGCCAGCGAGTAACGGTAAACAAGGAAAGCTACATACTAGTGTGCGTGTGTGTGCCGGTCGGCCTCTACCAGGCTACTGGGAGACGGTTCCTGGGACACACACACACACACACACACACACACACACACACACACACACACACATACACACACACACACACACACAAACACACACACACACACAAACACACACACACACACACACATACACGCGCGCGCGCGCACAGCCGGTGTGGACGAATGGAATACACTGACAGAGGAAGTGATTCAATGTGGACAACACACAGAAATTCAATGATACGACAAGAGAGGACGTTCAAGTGACGGGGGCGCCCCAAGTGTGTGCAACTCCTTCCCTGTACAGTAGAAATATGTAATCACTCAGCGAACATGCCAACCAGCGAATACGCACGCTAATAACACAACCTCACCCTCCGTGCACTAGACTAGGCTTGATGTCAGATATGTTTATATCATACACATGAGAGCCAGGTGGACGTGAGCGAATGAGGCCATTTCTTCGTCTGTTCCTGGCGCCACCCCGCTGAGCCGAGATATGGCGATCATGCGTGAAAAAGTATACATTTATACATTATTCACTAATCCCATGATTATGTTCATAATCATCAACCACAGTCTCCCCTGAATTGCATATTTTCACGATTTGAAATGCTATCTTAAAGACGAGACGGTCAACTTGTGTGGGTAAATATAGTTATGTTGACCAATCAAATTACTGATCATATTTGTCCCTAGTTTATGTAAGTACATCATCTGGTGGGGCGTTACGGGGAAAAGTGGGGCAAGGAGTGGGTGGTTACATGCCCCTGTTGTGTTGGGGGTGAGGGGCATGGGTGAAGCCGTTTGGCTCAACAGGTTAGTCCTGCGCCAAAGATGCAGTACTTATATAAAGGTGAAATCAACGTTACCTTCAGCACTGGGCTATGCTTCCAGGTGAGAATATGCAAATGAGTTGAGAGGCTGCGTGCTCTAATGCCAACATTACGTCACAGAAATGGAAATCAGGTGATTATGTTTGATTCCATTCCTATCGACACGGGCCAGATCTAAGCGATAGATATGCGAGCCAGATCGGACTGCTGTGCGAACGTAGCCACACACATACAACACCTGAGAACACGTAACTCACATGACACGTTCCCCTTAACCCGGGTGACCCCTGTGGGCAGGCTGATGTGGTTAGCCTGTCTTACATGACCCACTGGTGTAGTCTATGCCCTGCTAAGGTGGCCCACTCATCCCACCTCTCCCTTCTCTTCCCACACTGTCAACGTGTTATCCTCCCCAGTCCTCTACCACCCACTCTACTGCCTCTACACACCTTATGTTCTCCCGTGTCTCCACGAGTGTTGGTGACCCCCTACCCATTCCTCACTTAATCTGCCACCACCGCTCCTGGTGGGAGAGCCACGGCTTTATCAGGGACCGCCCGTCGGCCACGGGATCATACGGAAGCTGGTAAGACTTGGGGAAACCAGCTGGAGTACAACACGGGGTCCTGACCCCCAGCGTAAAGTGCTGGTAACGAGGAGTGTTCGCCATAAAAAGTGGTTGGTAGCCAGGCAGTTCGCTTACCTCAAGCCTCTGTCCTTCTCGTATGTCTCAGCCATTATGATCATCTCGTACGTTCGCCTCGTGTTTAACATATTTCCTTCATCTATCGTAAGCTCAACTTAATATCTAATCATAATATGTCTATAATCGTGGCTTTTATGCTTGCTCCTTCCCCTCCTACGGCGTATTGTGAGCCCTTCCAGTGGCGTCCGATGTTTAGCGATTTTTTTATGGTTCCTCTCCGACCTCTAGCGGGAGCGTGCGTCACTAGGCTACTTCGGGTGAGCCGCCCTGGGGCAGGCTGGCTGGTGGACTCGGCCTACCAGGTGGGTGACCCGGGCACTCGGTCACTAGAGCTCAGGAACCTGCTGCATCTCACTCCTCCGGTTCCTGTAGTGGGTCTGGCCGGGATTCTCTGCTGGGCCGGACGCCCTCGGGCGGGATGGCGGACACACACACACACACACAGACACACACACACACACAAGCACCGAGGCCGGGGGATATGAGAGAGATGATGAGATTAAGAGTGAGGGATGTGAGATAAACGTGAGGCATTTAATACTGTTTATTGGACTGTTGCCAAGTCGGGCATGGGATGGGCATGTTGATGACGAGCGGTTGGAAACTGCTGACGCCAAGCTGACTACCAGTCCGGTGTACCAGTCCCCTCTCTCTCTCTCTCTCTCTCTCTCTCTCTCTCTCTCTCTCTCTCTCTCTCTCTCTCTCTCTCTCTCACACACACACACACACACACACACACACACACACGCACACACACACCACTAACTCACAACGAGAGCTGGCCATGCGACACCCAGCGCCGCTGGTGACACTTGCTGACGCTCGAGCAGTTCGCTGGGCGTTGGTGGAACGAGGTCGGTCGTGTACAGACGACGGTCGACGCCTGAGTGTACACCATCCCCACATCTGATGATCCTCGGATGTGAGGTCATTATTTGTAGGGTTCTCTATCATGATGTGAGGCCATTACTTGTAGGGTTCTCTATCATGATGTGAGGCCATTACTTGTAGGGTTCTCTATCATGATGTGAGGTCATTACTTGTAGGGTTCTCTATCATGATGCGAGGCCATTACTTGTAGGGTTCTCTATCATGGTGTGAGGCCATTACTTGTAGGGTTCTCTATCATGATGTGAGGTCATTACTTGTAGGGTTCTCTATCATGATGTGAGGCCATTACTTGTAGGGTTCTCTATCATGATGTGAGGTCATTACTTGAAGGGTTCTCTATCATGATGTGAGGCCATTACTTGTAGGGTTCTCTATCATGATGTGAGGCCATTCTTTGTAGATTCTCTATCATGATGTGAGGCCATTTCTTGTCGGGCTCCCTAACATGATAGACATTTCATTTCAAGTTCCCTAGAGCCACGAGAAGTCTACTCTGGCAACAACTTCCTAGCGATACAAAATGTAGCTATCACAATCTCCAGCGCCCGCTCCCTCTAGGAACTCCAATCACTGGCGTTGGCCACAGCGTAAAAATCTCCTCTTATCTGTCTCATTACACGCCTCCCTCGCATGCGACTTGCTGTGAATCACTCCCCTAGACCAGTCCGTATCTATAACTGAAGTGAAAAAAGTGAGGAAGAGATACACGTTAACACACAACGGTAAACACGGAAGCTGGCAGATTTCCACAACGCGCGCGGGGGATTGTAATTATTTCTTTGGGAAAGCTGCAGCGATGACCTAGTCTTTGACCTGACCCATAAAGACTGGGGTCATAGACCATGCGATCATTCCCGATGATCGTGCCAACGGGGTTCGAATCGTCGTACTCACGGAGTCGGATATTTCTTTCCAATTCTACGGTAAAGTGTGGGAAGACGGATGATGTACAACGACTGAACACGTCTTGAATACAGAGCCAAACATGTATGGACGAAGCCAGGTTATGGAGAGGACCACAGGTCATGTTCTGTTCATTACATCATGGTAGCATATAATGAACAAGTAAGTGTCTCCTTAACATTGTTCTTCTTTTTCAAGATTTTCAAACAAACCGAACCACACAGCAATCAGTACTGTTCTAGAAGAACAAAGGGCGACACAAGAAGAACTAGATAAGATTATAGAAGGTACGAGGGATGGCAAAGACAAGTGATGCGACTGAGAAGGAAAGAGGAACAGGATACAGGAAGAACATAACATTTAGGAGAACAGGGCCAGGAAGAACATAACAATCAGGAGAACAGGGCCAGGAAGAACTTAACATTTAGGAGAACAGGGCCAGGAAGAACTTAACCTTAAGAAGAACGTATCTCAATTATCTACTGAAGAGTGTGGCAGCTTCCACAGTACCCGCTGGTGTCCACTTCACCGCCCACCTGGCGACACAGACATTACCTCAGTGGCTCACTAAATATGTAACTATAGACTCACTGAATTAGAGAAATACTTGCTTATGAAATCGAGGCACATATTCTCTAGATTTCTTTGTGGCGAAAGTGACCAACAGAAGAAAGCGATCCACACCGAAGCCCAAGGGAGAAATACATCAAATGAGTTTCTTTTTCAAACTGAATTCTTAGAATTCCACAGAGAAAGTTATTCCCACCAGTGTACCCCAGCCTTCCCCCGCTGCTCTGCTCTGCTACCAGACCACACGTATACCCTTGTCAACGCGTGATCCATCAGCCCGCTACCTCGCTCCACACTCCTTCACCTCTGCCTGCTCAACACACCCTCAAGGGCCCAATGCCTGCTCAGATACCCCCTTAGCTCCCTCTGCCTGCTCAGAGGTCCCTGATCTCCCCCTGCCTTCTCAGACACCCCTAATGCCCCTATGCCCGCTCAGACACATTACTGTACCATGCATGACGGTATAACATCTGGAGGGTCATTCACGCCACACACAAGCAGTCTAGTCTTACATGTGGAGTCTACTGGGTCCGCCCAGGTTCGGATCCTGAGAGCGACAGTCGCCTTACACACACACACACACCTAAACCAGGTACCCATTTATCGACCAGCCTCGACGGGCCCAGGTTCGAATCCCAGACCTGGCAGTTGTTCATCCCTCCCTTCTGGGCTGGTCGCTAAACAGGTATGTATACGCATGTGTACGTAAGCTTAAGACATGGTACAAGGTTAAAAGACGGGGTAACACATGTTCACACGTAATGCACAGGTAGCAATCACATGTACCAGGTCCCTATGATGTCTGCTATACCAGGGCCTGAGTACCAGGCCTTCGCGTCCAGGGACCTGGATATCAGGTCCTTATAAGGTCTCCCACACCAGGATCTTGACCCGCAGGCCCCCCCCTCCCCACAACCCCCCCCCCTTCGTTTCAACTGCGACAGCAGGGTATGATAACCGGTCCGCGTCTTAGATGACGTACCACATCATACCGCCGCGCCCTGACGTCGCTTGACATACCACATCATACCATGACTCAGCCGCGACTGACATACCAGACTATACCACCACTCGCACCCCCCAACCCCACCTGACATACCAGAATATACCACCACGTCCTCCACACCTCACACCCCCCACATCCAACTATATCACCACGTCCTCCCCACCTCCCCGGCCTGGCCGGCCCCGCCCCCCAGCTGACATTACTACGTTATACCATATCATAAATGACGGAGGCAAGGCTGACCTGTGGGAGAGTGAGCCTGCAACCGGAGGGGGAACCTGGGCAGCCACGGGAGGGACGGAGAACCACGGGGCAGGAGAGGTAGTGGTGGGCCTCCTGATGACATCTGTGGGTGCAGCTCCCGCCTGAGGGCTCCCCACACTCAGCCATGTCACACACACACACACACACACACACACACACACACACACACACACACACACACACACACACTACCTCTCAAGCCCGTCAACTAGGTCGGTGTCCGCGGCTCTGACCCAAGTGGTTGTGGAGTGTCTCTGAGGACTTGTCACTGTCTGCCCACATCTGCCTTCGTCAGGTCGAGTGGTGTACCAGCAATACGAAGGTGTGATAAGAGGAGGACTTTATATACAACCTCTCCATACGGCACCGGACTCACCTAGTACAAATGTTCTTACGTAATCATAGACTCAAGCCATACTAGAAAAATAAATAATGGCCGTAAATGAATCCTAGTTTTATGTACTCGAGAAATGGGCAAAGAAAAAACCAACAAATCGCTTGCGTTTTTGTTCAAAAAGTCAGTAGAAGGGAATCACTCCCAAGGAAGTGGGAAAAAAAAGCAACCCTCATACCCATCTTTGAGAAAGTAGGTTGGGATATTGCACTAAACTACTGGCCACCATTTCTGACAAGTTAAAACTTGTAAAGATTTGGAGAATATAACAAACCTAAGAGACAGACAGACTGAGAAGCAAGAGGTCATGAATTACACATCTTCTGAACATGTATGACAGAGTGAACACTGGTCAAGACGAGAGAGATGGATGGGTGGATATATGTTCGTGAACTAAGAGAAAGCCATTGACACTGTTAATAGTTTGAGGATCATTAAGAAATCTGAGCTACGGGAAGGCATGAGAGGAGGATTCATACCTTCAGTAAATCGAAAATTACCCAAGTGGAAGGGAACAAAGGATGTGTATGAGAGGTGCGCTCTCAAAGCAGATAAGAGTAATCATCTGGGTTTCCCTAGGGTTCGACCTTTGGGCCTCTGCTGTTTCAGCGGCTTGCCAGAGATGGAATCATGGACGCGAATGTGTTTGCTGATGATGAGGGTGTCATGAGGGAAATGAGAGCTGCGAAAAACCTCCAAAGCCGACCTAGATGAGCCACATACCTGCTAAGGAAGATCAACCCAGCTATTGTGTGATGTGAAGGGTACAGAGTGAGAGAAAGCCTAACGATGACTGACACCTGCAGGAGAGAAAAAAAATGCTTACGCCTCAGTTACACACACACACACACACACACACACACACACACACACACACCATCAAGACAATACGGTTCCGGTCGTAGGGCGTGGCTAAGATGCGAATGACACCTAATTAACGAAACAAAAACATTGAAAGCGAATAAGGCGACACAAAAGAGCGTCTCACCCGGAACTATTGAAAGGACGAGACAAATGATCCGAGCGGAAGAGAGATTCGTGTGTTTCCAGGCGCTACCTCGCCGACGCGGGAAACCGCGATTAAGTATACTGAAAAAAAAATATGAAACATAAATACATTATGACAGTTCATACGGAGGTCAACTTTCTCTTGGAGTCTTATGTGTCCAAGGGCGATGCAAGTGTCGCTATTGTGTACTGGGTGCGGTAGCGAGGCGGGGAATAGATTAGATACGGTGGTGTGTGTGTGTGTGTGTGTGTGTGTGTGTGTGTGTGTGTGTGTGTGTGTGTGTGTGTGTGTGTGTGTGTGTGCGTGCGTGCGTGCGTGAAGTAGCTGTGTGTGTTGGGGGGGAACAATGCTAAATGGCCACCTGGAGACCTTACAATGCATGACACAGATACGGTCTTTTTCTCATGTCCTGCCCGCCGTATGAACACAACACTACGCATGCGCACGTCAAACTTCCCACTCACTGTGGAGCAGCGGGTCTTGTACAAGACAACGTACAGCAAATATAAAGGATTCGATTTTTTTTTTTGTGTGTGTGTGCGCAAGTCAAGACCGCGACATGAATAAAGGTGCTGACCCATTACAGTCATTATCTCCACCTGGCATAGTGATGATGACGTCTCCGTTTCATGTCGTATTGATATTAATGACCCTCGGGCGAGTCCAAGTGTGGGGCGCGGGGGAGGTGGGTGTATATCACATGTAAGCTACACCCCCCCTCACAACTGGTTCATCGAACAACCAACGTCATTCACGTCCCTGATTATGTTCATTCACGCCTCTCTCTCTCTCTCTCTCTCTCTCTCTCTCTCTCTCTCTCTCTCTCTCTCTCTCTCTCTCTCTCTCTCACACACACACACACATCGCCATTCCCCAATCCACACGTCCTGCTGGGCACGTTTCCCCCACCCCACCTCACCTAAGTCCTCACCGCATCCCCTGACCACTCCCTGACAAGGTCTCTTTCCCTCCCTCCCTCCCTCACTACCCGTAGCGTGACCCTGCCAGACGGAGGCTGGAGAAGACCCAGTACGTATTGGCTCAGTACTTACTGCTGCATTGAAATTACTGTACCTCAGCTCCCTCACCCCCAGCTCCCTGATGCTGCTATGATATATATATATATATATATATATATATATATATATATATATATATATATATATATATATATATATATATATATGTATGTATACTGAAAGAGTAACACAGCCAGTCTAACAGGCCTCACCAGCCCCAGTAGACCCCACCAGCCCCAGAAGACCCCACCAGCCCCAGCAGACCCCGCCAGACCCCCCATCACCCATATACCGTTCCATCATGACAACTGTTGGGCCCAGTAATATAAGGTCTTGCAGACCGGTGAGTGATGGTGAGCGGGTCTCACTCATGTGACGGGTCCTGAGTCATGTAGAGAGCCAGTGACTCACCCTCCCGTCCAGTGGTGAGTAATGCTACATGTTACGGTGTCCTGAGTGGAGTGCAGGTCACTGACTCATCATCTCGTCCACTGGTGAGTAATATTCCATGATGCGGGTCGTGAGTAAAGTACAGGTCACTCACTCAGCTTCTCACTGCCACCGGCCAGTCACACCACCACACACGGCTCTGCTTCGCCTAATCCCAAAACATTCTCTAAATACCAATACAAAGCAAATTTACCATAAATGAACTACACATTTGGGAAGCGTAATTACCTTGCATGTAAGTTAAGTATATTCTTGAGCTAAAACACTTCAGTACGAGGTGCATCTGTTATAACAGGTATATAAAACTGTTATAACAGTTAAACAAAACTGTTATAACAGTTAAATAAAATAGTCAGGTACATCTTATGAACTTAGAGTGCAAGTTTCAGCTGCGTTTATTCCAGCGACCGAAAGTCTCGGAGCGAACCAAAATCACAGCGACCGAACCTACCGGAGGAGCGAACCAAAATCACAGCGACCGAAAGCGGTCTGTCGTGCGCTGGTTATTATTTTCATAACCTTCACTTATCACTCATAAAACCCCTCCTTCCCCTGATCTATCTCTTGGCTTCACAGCGCGCCGTTAACATCACGCCAACCCATAAAGAGAATTTCTCTCCAGTGCGTCTATCGTATGGCCTCCCAGGACTGCCAATCCGTGTGCTGAGATAACAGTATTGCCAAGTCTTATGGGAGGTGTGATGGCCGACCAGACATCAGCTATTACCAGTGGCGTATCTAGGGTATGGCAGGTAGGGCAGGTGCCCTGGGCGCCACGTGAAGGGGGGCGCCACTCAACAGGTTTGTCTTTTGACATATGCTAACCGAGTGACATTTTTAACAGTTTGGTTTTGTGGGATAAAAAAAGCAACTCGCGTACTTTTCAACTATAGTAATATTTTGCTACTATCAGTTGCATTACCGCTTCTACGTTACAATTTTGATCAAATAAGTCTTTAACTTTAAGTCTTTAAGAATTTATATGAATTTAAGTTTGGCCTAACTCTTCAACAGTTTAGAATTACACTGTGTATATTTTCATATACATCCACTGTATGTACATTTTTAATCAAGTCAGGGGCGCAATTTCAGTGCTCGCCATTGGCGCTATATCCCCTAGATACGCCCCTGGCCATTACGACTCTAAACGTAATGGGATGGTGGAGGTAATGACCCTTACTTACATGCCATCTCTCACACATGGAAAAAGGCTACTGTAAATAAGTCTCTCTCTCTCTCTCTCTCTCTCTCTCTCTCTCTCTCTCTCTCTCTCTCTCTCTCTCTCTCTCTCTCTCTCTCTCTCTCTCCACCCCTGACTTATATGGGGATCTCTCATCTCGCACGAACAACCACAAGCAATATGCGATCTTCTGAGTGAAGACAATGGTTGCACCAAGAACACGCGGGCTACCACGTCTGGATAGGCAAGGGCCGCACTGTTACAGTCTGGATAGGCAGATCCAATATGGTCTGTGACGTGTGGACAGTATAAAGCAGTGTGGGCTGTTGGCCAGGGATAGTCTGAGCCGTAGTCTGGCTGTTATGTCTGTATCCAGAGCCAGTGGTGGGCTGTTGACGTAGGAACTGACCATTTACGTACTCGACCACATAAGGAAGGTGGTCACGATCTTTGAAGACAACGGGGAGACGAGAGAGCACTTCGATAAATGACCTGGCCCTCAGGTGTCAGGTGGAAGGCCATGGTATTATACCCAAGGGTCATGCCGTTGTGCTCATCAAGGGCCGAACTGTCGAGGCCAAGGGTCGTACCGTCCAGTCTTAGGGTCGTCCCGTCGTGCTCAAGGGTCGTAACGTCGTGCCCAAGGGTCGTAACGTCGTCCTCATAGGTCGTAAAGTCGTCCTCAAAGGTCTACCATAGTGCTGAAGGGTCGTACTGTCTACCGTCACGCCCAAGGGTCGTACCGCCGTGCTCAGGGAAGGGAGAACCTATATCTACCAACACACCAACTCCTTCCCTCCCGTGACGAAACCATCACACCATTGTTGGCTCATGACGCCGTACTAGTGGCACCCACCCGTGTCCCTAGATCGAATCCAACCACGTGTGTGTGTGTGTGTGTGTGTGTGTGTGTGTGTGTGTGTGTGTGTGTGTGTGTGGCCTCCGGCGGGCGGGCGGGCTGGCTGGCTGGCTGTGCATCTCATTAGCAACTTCCGGACGAGTCGGCGGGGGCGTAAGCCGCAGCGAACAGTCCGCTGGGACACGGGGCTGACCGCGGCTACGCAGCAACTAGGGCGGAACGATCGGCAACACTGCCCCCCCTCCCCCCCTCCACCTGCAGGATGGCTCAGCCTACCTGCAGGATGGCTTGCTGTACCTGTAAAATGGGACAGTCTTACCTGTAAGACGGGGCGGTCTACCTGTAGGGTGGCAAGGGCTTACCTGTAGGATGGGGGAGTCTACCCTTATTGCACTGTCTGTAGGATGCAAAGGTTTACTTGTAGGATGACACGATCTGCCCATGATCACGACGGGGTGACTCCAGGGCATGATGACGTAACCTTTTTAACCACACCATAAGGACCAGGTTAATGATTAGGATATCATACCTTACGGTCGTACCTCAGTGCTCTGGGGGTCCTGCGGTCGTACTTAAAAGGTCGTTCTGTCGTCCTCGAGGGCTGTACAATCATGTTCGTGGGTCACGTACCCTGGATTAGCCCAAAGGCAGACCGTCGCCCCCTGTAAGCCACATCGCTCTAATACTCTATCCTACGCACGCCTCTCACCCCCCTTGCAAGTTCAGGCCCCGGAGAACCACGAGCCGGTCGGCCCAGGGATGACCTGCTGGGGCGACCAGCGTACCACCAGTGACCCTGCGTCTCACGTGACCTTCTTAGGGCCGCCAGGGGTCCAGGCACGGTACGGTGAGGACGGTGAGTGTTCACACACGGAGCTGTGGGGTTCAGGTACGGTGGTGAGGGCTCAGACTGAGAGTTGTCAGGGGTTCAGAGTGGGGACGGTGAGGGCTGTGAAGACTGTGAGGGCTGTGAGGACTGTGAGGACGGTGAGGACCGTGAGGACGGTGAGGGCTGTGAGGACCGTGAGGACTGTGAGGACGGTGAGGGCTGTGAGGACGGTGAGGGCTGTGAGGACGGTGAGGGCTGTGAGGACCGTGAGGACTGTGAGGACGGTGAGGACCGTGAGGACGGTGAGGACCGTGAGGACGGTGAGGGCTGTGAAGACTGTGAGGACGGTGAGGACCGCGAGGACGGTGAGGGCTGTGAGGACGGTGAGGGCTGTGAGGACGGTGAGGGCTGTGAGGACGGTGAGGGCTGTGAGGACGGTGAGGGCTGTGAGGACGGTGAGGGCTGTGAGGACGGTGAGGGCTGTGAGGACGGTGAGGGCTGTGAGGACGGTGAGGGCTGTACAAGGAGACGTCGGGTTGTGTCCAGCTGGTCACTCCAGGCAGACAGGTGGTCACCACATTCCTGACGTGCCAGCCCGTTAACCCCAGCCTCCAGGAGGAGGGGGAGGGCATGTACAGGGAAGGGGCAGTGACGTTGGGTATGTTTAGAGGAGGGGGAGTGACGGTGGGTATGTACGGGGGAGGGGTGGCGACGGTGGGTATGTACGGGGGAGGGGTGGCGACGGTGGGTATGTACGGGGGAGGGGTGGCGACGGTGGGTATGTACGGGGGAGGGGTGGCGACGGTGGGTATGTACGGGGGAGGGGTGGCGACGGTGGGTATGTACGGGGGAGGGGTGGCGACGGTGGGTATGTACGAGGGAGGGGTGGCGACGGTGGGTATGTACGGGGGAGGGGTGGCGACGGTGGATATGTACGGGGGAGGGGTGTTGACGGTGGGTATGTACGGGGGAGGGGTGGCGACGGTGGATATGTACGGGGGAGGGGTGGCGACGGTGGGTATGTACGGGGGAGGGGTGTTGACGGTGGGTATGTACGGGGGAGGGGTGGCGACGGTGGGTATGTACGGGGGAGGGCTGGCGACGGTGGGTATGTACGGGGAGGGATGGTGACAGTGGGTAGGTACGGGAGAGGAGCAGTGACAGGAGAGGGGAGGGAAAATTACTCAGCATCTTGTCTCACTCACCTCGAATACCTCAGCTCATTTACCTAATCCTTTCAGTTCACTCGTCTCGCCTCCACAGCTCACCTCAACATCTCAACTCACTCACCTCAACCCTTCCATCTCACCCACCTTACCAGAATCTGCTTACTCACCTCAACGCTTCAGCTCACTCTCCTCAATGCCTCACCTCACTCAACTCGACACCCCCAGCTCATTCACCTGAACCCGGGAACTCACCCGAAAAAAAGAACAACCAACCACTCCGTCAACAACCTTTACTGAATCTCATCTGAGATTTCTATACACTGAATCCTCCAGTGAACCAGTGAAGCACAGGTCACATACAGGCAATCAGAGCGTCTATGGATCTTAATCATCGTCTTGAACACCAGGAGAAAGTCTTCAGATATTGCTTCTCGAGTGGTGGTTATACCTCGACGGCCTTGGTGACCCTGGTACTCAGTCGACAACCCAGATAACCAACCAACCATCAGATGAAGCAGTGTTTCCAACCCGATGTTTAGTGAAGTCAAATGTCCATGACGGTACGGTACGACCCTGGCGTTTGATTGACTGGCTTTTAACCTTTCATGGTTCATATATATATATATATATATATATATATATATATATATATATATATATATATGTGTGTGTGTGTGTGTGTGTGTGTGTCTGTGTGTGTGTCTGTGTGTGTGTGTGTGTGTGTGTGTGTGCGCTTGCATTAATACTTTTTCCCGCTACATTAAGATGGCGAGAATATACATAATGCATTTACAAAAATGCCTTCTTCCTTTCAACTGCCACTTTCCAACAACGTACGATTGAAACAGCGTTAACATCAAAAGATATTACCAAATTACATGCCATTACATAGTTACCATCGTTTTTTTTTTTTTTATGAGAGAATTTCTATCAAAAGAGCGCTTAATAACCTCATTTTTGCATTATTAAAGAAGAGGAAAAATAATGAACACGAATGACATGTCGACGATAAGAGCACGTAGATTACTTCTCTTACTGTGTGCCACTCATATATAATATTCTTTTAACAGTTACCGTTATGATATTCCGTCGACAGTTACCAATACATATTCAAAATCAGACACAGTAAATAATGAAAATAATAAAGAGTAATAACTAGAGGCAGAAGTATTGACAAAAACATAAATGTAAGAAATATATGTAAATATCAACAAAAACATCACCTAACATTATTAGCAACAGTTGCTATATCAGGAAAATATCAACAAAAACATTACCTAACATCATTAGCAACATTTGTTATCATATCAGGAAAATATCACCAAAAACATCTATCATTAGCTACATTTGCTATTATATCAGGAAAATATCAACAAAAACATTATCTAACATTATAAGCAATATTTGCTATATCAAGAAAGCAAGCAAAGCGCATCAGCAAACAGGATGGAGATGGCAGCATTGCTCCACTGAGACGGTAAACAGTGCAGATGCTGCACTGACCACCAAGTGGGGGAGGGGGGGAACAATGGCGCATTCAAATGAGCGTCCGTATTCCTGCCACACATGCACATCACTTGCCCATTGACATCCTTTCTGTAATGGTTCGACGTTCCTCCTCACTTACTTGCTGTTTAGGATGAGTTGCTATTAGTGACCTAGATTTAGCAGTTTCCATTCTTCATTACGAGTTAGCAGCTTATAAGGATTCATACTGTATGATTTCTGCATGTCTATATTTTACGTTAATAAACCAACCGCACATTAAAAATGAGGGTAACCATTAACAAATTAAAGAACAATGCCTTCCACCTCTTCGAGGTAAAATGTTTGCCACACAGACAGCCCAGAAATAGTAAGTTTTGAGTCAAATTGTTACAACCAGTAATGAAGACGAGCGTGTCAATAAATCTCAATTGGCGTCCAGTCTGATAGTAAATATATTCTTTTCAACTTGATCGTCTTTACTTAAATCTAGGCTTGGGTCCATTATCATCATGCCACTACCAAAGACACCACAGGAGAGCAGGTGAGCGAATGAGGCCTTTCCAATCTGGCAGAGATAATGCAACTTCCTGCATCCATCTTAACGGAGTGTTGAGCAAACATATGGCCAGCAGGAACTGCTTCATCTTTTAAGCTCGACGATACGATCCCACGACGGTACGATCCCACGACGGTACGATCCCACAACGGTACGATCCCACAACGGTGCGATCCCACAACGATACGATCCCACGACGATACGATCCTTCAGCATGACGGTACGATCCTTGGGTATGATAGCCTAGCCTTCATCCTTATCCTTAAGAATCAAGCCAAAGGCCATGTCCAAGGGCTGTACCGTCGTGCTCAAGGGCCGTACCACTGTCTTCAACATTTTACATTATAAATTAAAAACTATCCCTGAAATTACCTTATATATATTTCCAAACACATAGTAACGTTATTCAAGCAGTAAGCTACTGGAGACTACAACAATTGGTGGGTGATTTTGAGGAAATCTTTCCTCGTCCGGAGTCCATGAATCAGGCGTCCAGGATTACCACATCCTGGGTCAGCTGAACGCTACGTTCTCATAGTTAGTTCCACATGTGGGCCCGCTTCCTGGAGGCTTCTCTTGTCTGGCTACACTGCCTCCTCCTCCTCCTCCTCCCGCCCCCACATCCCGCTCCAGTGTTACCATCTGCATCGGTGGCATCCTTAACGCAAGTCTGTTCCTCCTAGACTTTAGGGAGGCAATAGACTAGATTTACCTCGTTGATTATGACGATTTAACTCCCATGAGAACGACTAATGAAGCGCGACGACTTAATCTTTTTGAGCATAATGACTTACCTTCTAATGTACGACGACGTCAGCCATTAAATACTTTAGTCATCGTACTCAAGGAGCAAAGTTATCGTACTCGAGCGATTAAGTCCTCGTACCTTAGGGGTTAAATTGGTTAGCCTTGTTGATTGTCTTAAACACTCTAGGTCTATATCATTATTTACTTTAATTAATCTTCTACATCATTATCTTAATCATGTTATTTAATCTGTCGACTGTATTCACTTATCTAAATATACCTCCCTCAACGTGTTGCAATCGTCATTCCCCTAAGTATCCTAATACTTAACGGATGTGTTCCTACCATTTCCCCCCGTTATATCTACCAACTCTCACTTCTGCCTCTCTCTCATCCACCAGACACTACCCCAGCCTTCCTCCCATCAGCCAGTCACTTCTCCAGCCTCCCCACCACCTGCCAGTCACTTCCCCAGCCTGTCATCACTTGCCAATCACTTCTCCCATCCTCCCCACCACCTGCCAATCACTTCCCCAGCCTGTCATCCATCACCTGCCAGTCACTTCCCAAGCCTGTTATGATCAGCTAGTCACTTCCCAGCCTGTCATCACCTGCCAGTCACTTCCCCCAGCCTCCCTAAACCAACGCGTGCCCGGGGGTCCACACCCAGTCAACGGTAACAGTGATAAACGCTGACGCTTCGCTATTTATGAAACGAACAAATACACACAGCCACAAACCGAGGCAGGAGCAGCACAGACGTCGGAAGACAGGAAGTCGCAATACGAGAGAGAGAGAGAGAGAGAGAGAGAGAGAGAGAGAGAGAGAGAGAGAGAGAGAGAGAGAGAGAGAGAGTCAACCGTTTCCTGGTTTCTCGAGTCTCAAACGACGACCCCCCACCCCCCAATGTTGTTGCTTGCCAGCCTGCCGACAACCACAAAAGACGTATGCCCCTAGCACTCATTTCCGACCATACGTCAGTGTTTCTAAAGGGCGAAAATACCGGACGCTTATTCGTGCTGGGGGTTGACACTTTCCTACGCCCGCTTTGCATCGGAATCATTCTGGAAATAACGGCGTCAGGTCGGGAGAGGCGTCACCTTCCGTCAAATGCGTACGTCCGATATTTGTCCTGCTGGGCTTGGCGTAGCGTAAGGCTGGCGCACGGTGGCCTGCACTGGTGCACGCGCGCGTACCATATGTTGCGTATACGCTCTTAATCACTTCAGCATGATGATACGCCTTTAACCTGCTCCTCAAAGACCAGGTCGTACGCTAGGGCATCTTAGCTTGAACCATAGTGATTGACTAATTTCCCATCTTCCTGTTTTCCTGATAATGTCTCCCCGTGAGGCATTTTTCCCTTCCACGACAGTCATAATTTCCTGCAATATATTTTCCTCTTCGTGAAGTCTCTCTACTCGTCTCTCTTGTGCAACAAGCGTCATGGCTCCACCTACCACTCAGCAGTCTAAATGTCATCCAGCTCTGTCTTTACGTAATCTTAAACTGTATCTATCCTCTCACTGAGCCACTCCCTGTCACAACCTCTTCAATAGCCTTCTTCTCTGCTCTCCATTACGGGTAAGACAAGCTCTGACACTCAAGGTAGTTCAACTGGTCCAACTGATGCTTCCTCGCTCAACTGACCTCTGTTAACCTTCAATTTCTATTTGTCTTTCATAACATTTCAACCATCAAAAGCTCTCTTGTTCAAATCACGTTTCGTGTTTCATTGTGTGTGTGTGTCTTTAAATCTTGGTGGCCTATGACAGCTCCTCACCAATCCACCGTACAGACCCCCATGTACCTCAACAAATGTCCAAATTCATGTCAATGCACGTTGAACAGTTGACGACCATAAGGTCAAATCGTGACCTCTACCCATGTGTCCAGATTCATCAGAAACTATGTCTGATTAATCATTACTGTCTCGCTGTCTTCCAGTCCTTTGCTAAATCCCTCTTTAGTACATTACCTATAACAAGATGGCTGCCTTATACACGTCCTCAGTCTTATATCCTATACGAATATTTCCCTCCTTTGTTATCCTCAACTATATACCCTGGACGAACATCCTCCTCCTGTATTATGTTCTTATCAACCTTTCTTATCCCCCCCACAGATGCGGCCAACGTCCGGTGTGGTGGTAAGTAGGGCATCCGCCCTTCTCTCTCTCCTGCTGCTGCTGTTGCTGGTGGTCGCCGCTGTCGTGGACGGGGAGACGACCCGGGGCGATGACCTGGCCAGTCGTCCTCGCCAGGGCCGCCTGGAGGAGGGAGAGGAGGAGAAGGAGGGGCAGGGCCGCCTGCCGCCCCACCCGCTGTACGACTCCCTGCCACAGGACAACAGGCGGGTGCTGACGCTGGGCCAGGCCGACGACCTCCCCAACGAGGTCTTCGAGGCCTACCTTCACCATGACCCCTACGGCGACACCGTCTCGGTGAGTCCACCTGCTGGTACCCCTCCGTCAGCCCCTACCCGCTGGCACCTTCAATCATTCCCAGTGTGTTCCTATGTGCACGGTCAAACTTGAACTCTGCCTAAGACAGGACAGGACTAGTGCATGACAGTAGTACCTGTAAAGTCACATTCTATATTGTTGCCTAAGATTGGACAGGCAATCCCTCACTGTGTGTGTGTGTGTGTGTGTGTGTGTGTGTGTGTGTGTGTGTGTGTGTGTGTGTGGCGGAGTAACCCACCGAGTCTTGTTCTCCCCCAGGGTTACAAGCTGCCCAATTCCTTCTCCTCGGCGCCCTCCTACGCCGACCCGTCGCTGCTCTCCGCCGTCATGCAGCAGGCCGACCAGGCCAACTTCAGGTAGGTGCTGGCCTTTAAACACTTGGGTGCGTGGCGGACAGGTGTCCTGCAGGTGGTTAAGATGGCTGTCAGCTGGGCTGGAAGGTGATTACGTGACTGGAGGATGGTCAGGTCGTTCACAAGGAGGTCAGATGGATGCATAATGGGTAGATTGGTGGCTGGAATGCACGGAAGACGAGTTGCTGGAAGAGGGGCGGACGGGCGAGTGGAATGGGTGACATCGGAGTGGAATGGAGGACTGGTGGGTGGAATGGGAGGGATCAACATTACTCACAGCAGACATTTGAGGAAAAAAACAAAAACAAGTAAGACAATATATGGGAAGACAACATGGTGAAGGAAACATAAGGTGATGACGACATGCATCACAAACACCAGGACACCTTGTTTTTTTAGGTCGATATCTTACTCCTCGGTGACGTCTGGTTTGGAGAACGACACAGCCCCTCGCTGACAGCTTGTGCTACTAACGAACTTCTCATCGAAATCCTTCACTCCTTTTTTTTGTTAATATCTTCATCCAGAATGTACGAAAATGGGGCAGTTCTAACACCAGATTCGAGTGGAAAAGAATGCGAGGTATCAACCCTCCCAGTCTGACCAACATTTGACCCACTTGTCCTACGCTGTACTGCTGGTTCTCTTTTTCTTCTTCTACAGACATTACTTTCGTTTCTGATCCTCTGAGAGGGCTTCACGCGTGCCTACACCATTCGCTAAACCATTAACGCATGTATTTACTCTGTGGCTATTGGCCAGCCAAGACCAACCGCACTTTACAAACGGTAACCTTTCTATGTACGCGACTGAAGCGTTCGACATTACAAAGATATACATATATATATATATATATATATATATATATATATATATATATATATATATATATATATATATATATATATATAAGCGAGTGCTAAATATCTGTGAAAGCCACATATAGTCATTTATATTATAACTATTCTGGGTTCGACTCTGCCTTATCTATCACTGACCCCAAATTAAGCACTGCTGCTTTTCCAGGTACCCAATAGTGACGACAGTGCCTCCGGGACCCGACCAAACGAACCCCAGCAGTGAGGAGGTGGCTGAACCCACCGCCCCGCAGGAGAATGAGATCAACCCGTTCCAGCTGTTCCCGCCGCAGTTCCATGAGCTGCTGGAGATCCCCCTCCACACTTACTCCAACGGCTCCTCCTTCAACACCCATGACCGCTTCCGTCCCGTGGGGCCGCTCATCTCAAAGGGCTACGCCAGCACCAAGATCCAGGGCAATACCAACAGTCGCACGCAGACGGGGCAAGACACCCCACAGGTCGTCTTCAAGCCCAAACCGGTCTTCAACGAAACGACGAAGCCCCAGAGGAAACACCAGGCCTCGACGACAGTCACCTCAACGACGACGGAATCGACTCGACCGTCGAGGAAACCGACAGAGCCGCCGTCGACTGAGCCACCCATTTCCCGAACCAGACCCATTACACAACGTCCTCGCGTTCGATCCACGACACAGTCCTATCCCTCCCGGTTGTCCAGTCTGCCCTTCCGTCCCTTACCCACCGGGACAACCCACAAACGTCCCCCTCCACGAGACACTGCCGGGTTACCTCTCGCTGAGAGGCCCTCTCGCCCGTCCGTAATTCCCCCACTGAGATACACCCGTCGTCCCTACACACGCCGGACCACCCGGCCGCCCTACACCTCACGCCCCACTACCACGCCTTACGCTACCAGACCCTCACCAACTACGCCAAGACCTTTCACTACGCCTAGTCCAACTACCACGCCCCGGCCTACCACCACGCCTCGCCCTACCACCAAGCCCCGACCTACCATTACAGCCTGGCCGAGCACCACGCCCAGACCCGACCCCACGACATACCGTTCCACACAGAGGACCAGAACTACTACCGAACCAAACCTCAGGCACGAAACATTCGAAGTTCCACAGAGGCCGACCGCAGCGCAGCCTGAGAGCGGTGATGTTTCCTTCGGAACGAGAATTCCTTCAAGACCTTCCCAGCCACGTCCCACCCCATCTAAGGCGGACGTGCGCCCTCCAGCTGAAACGCCACATCTCACCCGAGAGAAGGTGGACGTGCGTCCTTCAGCTGAACACCCACGCCCCATCCCAGTGGAAGTGGAAGAGCGCCCTCCTGTTAAACAATCACATCCCACCCCAGCGGAGGTGGATGTGCGCCCTCCTGTTAAACACTCACGTCCCACCCCAGCGGAGGTGGACGTGCGCCCTCCTGTTAAACGCACACGTCCCACCCCAACGGAGGTGAGAGTGCTTCCCCCAGTTCAACAGTCACGTCCCACTCCAGCGGAGGTGGACGTGCGTTCCCCTGTTCAACAGCCACGTCCTACCCCATTTGAGGTGGACGCGCGTCCTCCTGTTAAACACCCACGTCCTACCCCAGTGGAAGTGGACGCACCTCCCCCAATTGAACATCCACGCCCGACCCCATTTGAGGGGGACGTGCGTCCTCCTATTGAGCAGCCACGCCCAAGACCAGGCAGCAGGCGGCACCCACCCTCTGCCACTCCGCCACAACCGTCCCTCACAGAAAGACGTGATGAGGATAAAACTTTCCGGCCTTCTAAGGTCGACCCCTTCCTTCCCTCCGGACGTCCGGCTGCCCCTCGTCTTCCCTCGGCCGGTGGGGTCCGACCTGGCCACTTCGCGGGCTCCCGGCAGCCGCCGCCTCCCGCGGTCAACACGTTCGAGCCAACCACCTGGCGGCCTCCGACCTACCCTACGATCAACCCACTGCTGCTCACCAGCTCCCCCGAACCTCCTCTCACCTCCCTCCCACCTCAATCACACCCACCGATCAGGCCGTTCCTATCCTCTCTCCCCATTCCTGCCAGACGCCCAGCCCTTCCACCTATCCGCCCGTCCTTACAGCCCTCCCAGCCAGCCGGCGCCGCACCGCCCCTCCTGCGTCCGCCGCCCCCGCGCCCACAGAACCTCCCAACACCTTCTCACCTTCCCCAGCCTCTCGCAGGACCAGCCCAACCATCCAAACCCCAGTTTCCGGTCAGAGCTTCCCCACCAGCCTTGGCCAGACCGGTGGCTGACTGGCCGTCCCTGCCCCCGGCTGCTTTGGGACCTCCTCCCCGCCAGCGTGTACCCCAGCAGCCCCGACCTGCTCCCCCGGCGGGTCCCCAGACTACTGAGCGCCCCCGTCAAGAAGTACGTCCATTCCAAATAGTTCCCTCTGGACTGTCTCCACCACTTCCCCAGGAGGTGGCCGACCAACCTGACTCAGGTTTTACCCTTCCCCAGGAGGCTGGAAACTTGCCGACGCGCCCAACGCAGGACGAGAACCTGATCCGACCGCGGCCAGATGACGCCGGGCCCAACGTCCTGCCACAGTTCCGGCCGAACGCGCCGCCCCAGCAGGAGACCTTTGGGTTCCAGGACCCGCCAGCCAGGGTGTTCAACGTTCGCCCGCGGCCGCTCCGGCCTGACGGGCGTCCTGTGCTCAGCAAGCGCCCACCATTCCTGGAGAACTTTAACTTCTTCGGTCGTTCGCCCGTGAACCGCCGGCGGGGTGAGACCGGCCCACTAGCCGAGGCCAACAGTGCCAGCAATAAGGTGGCCAACAGGCGCAAGGCCACCACCAAGGGCGTCTCCGTCCAGTACCAGCTGACCCACGGGTCCGTGCCTAAGCATGCTCAAAAGGTCGTGTTAATCGGACCATTCCAGCAGCCGCCGCCCGGGGCACCAATCATCACCCTGCCGGACAGAGATCTCCCGCCTCCTGTCACCCCAGACGACCCGCTCGTCTTGCCTCCACCTCCCCTTCCTCCCCCACCATTTTCAGGTCACCGTCTCCCTCCCCCACCACCTAGGGTCCCCACACCCACCACCACCACCGGTCAAAGAACTCGCGTCCTGGAGGGGAAGGCTCAGGCTCCTCTCTCCAAAAGGACGTATCGAGAACAAGCTGGCGCCCGCGACTCTGCTCCACCACTCCCAAGCCCCCAGGCCTTAGTGCAGAAACCCCAGAAGCAGTCATCCCCTGCACCAGCAGACACCCTCACCAAGAAGGCCAAGAAGAAGGTGCCACTGGTCGTGTATGGTCGCCTGGTAGACCCCACAGTCTACGCCGCACCGGTGGACAATACTCAGACCGACGTTAGTACCACTGTCAACGTTACCGAGGTGAAGTTAGGGGGCGCTGCCGGCACGACGCCCCTGCGCAACTCCACCACGTTCTCCCGGGACGTCCCCGTCACCAACCACCTGGAGGAGGTAAGCGAGGAGCACAAGGAAGCCATAATTGCCGGCAAAATCAGGTTCCCTCCGTCGGGCGTGGAGAGGTCAGGAGAGGGCGGAGGTGGGCGCCTCCCCCCCGGCATCATCCCTGTCCCCGTGCCTATCCTGCCGCAGCAGCGGCATCCATCGCGCCGTCCCTTGCCCCCGAAGTCCTCCGGTAATAGTTTTTGGTCCTTCCTAGGGTTCGGTGACGCCAAGCCTAAGCCCGTGGCGGCTGACAGACGCGTGATGGTGGCGTCACCAGCGGCCAAGAACTCAGCCTCAACACCTCTAAAGACCCGCCCACACCCGGCCAGGGCCAACAGACCTGTCCCTCACATCCTTCTGCCGCCGCCACCGACCCCACCACGCCCGCGGCTCGCCAGCACCTCAGTACCGCCACCCGTATACACCTCCTCACCACCGACTACCACACCCGCACACCTGACCACACCCTCGACTCCACGTGCGCAGACAGACCCGTCCTTCATCACCGCGTCCACACCACACTCGCCGAGACCTACCGAGCCACGACCCGTCTACAAGCACACAACGACGGAGCGCACGACCACCGCCAAGACCTCGACCACCAACCCCACAGAGAATCCCCTAATCCGGTCCACTGCGCCGCCCGCAACCATCCCCAACGGCGATACAGAGTACCGGCCACACAAACTGGACACACAGGATCAAGGAACCATCATAGTGCCTGGGGTCCAGTCTTCCTCCTACGACGGCTGGAGGGTGGTGGGCGAGCCGGTGGAGGGTGTGGGCGCTGCCCTAAGCCCGGTCGTGTCGTACGTCAGGGAGAACACCCCAGAGATCATCATACGGGGTCCGACGCCGGGCATCATGGACGAAGAGGTGGTGACGGGCGTCATCAGCGACAGAATGGGCGAGGTCGAGGACGACCAGATGGTCCAGTTTTCGTCCAAGCTGAACGTGGAGACGCCAGGCATCGTCAGGAGCTACTGGATCGAACCACCCGTGCTCGCCTAGACGTGGCCGGACTTGAGCCTTGCAAGTGACGATATACTCCCCTTATCACCACGGTGTGTTGTGACGGAGGAACAACGTTGCGTTGACTTGGGCGGTGGAAGTGATGCTGTAAAGCCACTTAATCATGCCATTGACGACGACACATTAACGGAAGTCCACTTAATCATGCAAATGACTACATGTACGAAGATACAAATACGTAAAAATAAGAGCCCCTGATACACCCCAAAAAGCCTAACTCAAAGGCTTTTTACTGTAGAATTTATGAATGTGAAGCTAAAGTGGTCTGTAACAGCATCATGTTTCAAAATCAATTTTCTAACAGACACAAGACTTGCGGCTTCATCTGACTCGCTCTTGGAAGTGAGGCAACACAGATGAAGCTCAAAAGTCACACACAGACATGGTATGATGTGGTGCAAAGCTGACCAAAGACGATTGATTTCGAAGTCGACACACGATAAAGAGCTGATGGCTTTGTATATGGGTATAGGGATCATCAGCTTTCCATGAATAAGTTTAATAAGTCATCAATTAATAGAGAAAATTCAGCTAATGGCGAAAACACTGAAATTATGTCTACGAAATTTCTGAACGAGTTTGCTCCGAGAGAGGAAAATGCTATTTCTGCAGTTCCACACATCGTACACCGAGAACCATCGACAAACCTATTACCAAATTCTTCAGCTCGCAAAACCCTTCCCTACGATCAACAATCATGGGTGATTTTCGTGGCTTTACAACTGAAGATAGTAACCAACGTGCACGCAACGATACGACCTTTCAACACGACGGTACGACCCTTAGGTATCATGGCATGGCCTCTAAACCTATCTCCTTAAGAGGTCACGCCATCCTACCCAACGGCCGTTCTCTTTGGGTCCCCCTTCTTGTGTTTGGGTGGTGACGGCGTCTGCTGGGAGATGTGCATGTCATAATAATATGATCCATGTTATTTTGTAGTTTCGAGACTAACGTCGAGTTCAAGTGGTTGTACCGGCCTGTTTTAAGGGTTACGTCCCAAACCCGTCAGAATGGTTCAATTCTGAAATGTAACACGGGAAAACGACTAATGGACGCATGAGAAAGATGAACGCAGCTGCTAGCAAAGGGTCTTCTGCTTTTAAAACTGTACCAAGTACTCTGCTTTCACCTGTAATGCACATGTGTCCACACGCCAATATATATATATATATATATATATATATATATATATATATATATATATATATATATATATATATATATATGTGTGTGTGTGTGTGTGTGTGTGTGTGTGAACTGGAAAAACGTACATGTACAGTGGCATGATAGCATATTGCTGCAAGACGGACTGCCTTCAAAGACAGACTTGATATTTGCCTTCTCTGTCGTTCGTGACAACGACAAATATTTACTGCAAGACAATACCCTGCATTCCCCCTATGTGTCGTCTTTGACACACACACACACACTTATATCCTTCACACGATAGGATATCGTGTTTTGTACAGTTGTAAAACTCTAAGTGGCATTCATATTTATTTCCATGACGTAGAGTAAACTCTACAGTTAATGGATATAACTTTAAGATAAGTATTTCGCTATTAAGAAATCAAAATGGGCTTTTCAACGTGAAAGCCTAGCCCTCTACAGAAGCTTGGGATGGAAGGGCGGAACTTCGCCTGCTCAGACAAACTTGCTATAGCGCAAACAGCACTTTCCTGATATCAAATGTAATTCAAGAACTATACTGTACGTTGGGTTGCTCTTCTGTGTATGTATATCCTGTTCTTCACACCACATATTTTCGTAATCTGATGAGCAGTAGATGATCATACCTAACCATTTTCAGAGAATAATTCATATTTTCTTAGCCTGGAACCAAACTCGTGTGGCCACAAGAGTGAGTTATAATATTTCTTCAAATTAAATACATGGTTTTTGCATCTCATCCAAATATTTTTGCTCATAAGTTTTCCGATACAACTCTAGAGTAAGCTTATGAATATAAATCAATGGAAATGGACTTTACACAATACTCATAATTCACATAATATGATCTCCACATACCCCCTTTACATTTGTGTATCAGACTGTGTGTATGTGCTTTGCCTTTCCTTGTCTTCCCATAGCATCGTAGTTCAGTAGTTACATTCGTCAAATGATTCGTGTTTGTAGACTGTGGCAGCATATCAGAGGGGACTGAAATCTACTATTGACGTCCTTTCTAATTTCCTTCCTTCATCGTGGTTTTCCATCTACATAGCTTACTTTATATTTTCATATATAATGCGATGGTTCAACACTTTCCATAAACGCATACTTTCAAATACAACCCAATATCTGTTACTTCAGAATTCAACAACTTCAGTGATTCCTTTCGGTGTATATTTCAAAAGAACTATTAGTATTATCAACTCATCGCAAAAGAAAATGTATCAAATATTTCTCACCAATCTTCTTGACAAATGAATGCATAGATTTATGGGATCTACATCAGCTTTAGCAAGGGGACCAAAGCACCAGGCAGCTGCTGGCATGGTCATAATCACGAATCATTAGTTTCTGTTGATATGTAAGGCAATCGCACATGATAGCAGCTGAAAAATCCTAATCATATATATATATATATATATATATATATATATATATATATATATATATATATATATATAACGAGTCTGATACGTCTTCATTATCATTCGTACCTGACAACCTGATCACCAGTTGACACAAAGTGCTCAACAAAGAAGGAACAGCAGAGCATGAGTGACTGTTCCGCTGGCGGTGATGAACAGTCATTTCTGCAGCAAATACTTAGCAAAATTATGTTAAACCACGACGGTACGACGCTTAGGTCAGGCCTTTGAACTAGACTTCAATGGCCATTACCCTCAAAGTATTCCTAAGGGTTATAACGTCATGCTGACATAAGCACTCCAAACTCTTTCCCGATAGCTAACCAATGTGTTCCTTTTCATGATATTTTAGGAACAATCTGTCAGGGTTTTTCTCATGTATATAATTCTTTTTTCTTCATCAATGTTCACTGTGAAGACTAACAAGTCATTTATAATGAAAATTCTAATATATCTGGTGTTTTCTTTTCCTTCACAAATGTATACATTTGACACGCCTAGGAACCATATATATCATTTCAACTCACGTGAGTGGAAATTTGTACTTATACTCCATAATGTATCGGAGAAAAAGCGACAAGAATAACAGCAGAGACGACTGAGCTACAGTGATTGTAGATATACATCGAACTAGGTTACACTCGCTACAACCATTGTTGGCTACGATCGCTACAACTAATTTGATAACTTGGCAATGGAGCTCCTGGGTAAAGTCCTAGGACCTCTTTCTCTCTTACTTTTCTTTTCCTACGAGGCCCATACGAGCAATGCGAGCGTGTATCATCTTGACATTAAACTGAACAGCTGAAGTTGATAAAGATTTGTCGATTGGTTAAAAATTGACGTTGACGACCATAAATGATTCTGATAGTCTATAGGCCTACAGCTCATGTAACTAACCAACTTCTTGTCCTACCTTTACTTGATTCAACGAACTTTTGAAGAAAAAAAATCGCCTCTCAAAGTCTATCCCAAATAGCAGTCATAAAAAATAGGTCATAACTTTGCTTCGAGTCCCCTGGGAAGGACAGGATCAACACAGTTACAACATCCAACCAGAAATATCTCCACGTAGAGACAACGAAGACTTCTACATTGATGGCCCAACTGCAAGCTACACTTCACACCGAAAGCGTCCATCATATTCCTCTTTAGAAAACATGCAATGAAGATGTGTACCAGCTGTTCAGCATTCTTTCAGTGCAACTCAGGTTTTTGTCCTGCCTCTTGCTCTCCTTTGTTAAGGATTTTCACAACACACTCGTGATCTATAGCCTAACTACAAATGTGATTCTAAAAAGTTCCATCCTAAGAAATACAATGCTCATGTTTATATATTGCAGTTAGCAACATGTTCAGGTTAGGAACAGAAACTGTTCATACTTAAGTCATGAAAAATGAATGCAATAACAGGCATACCAACTAGGCTACACTAAACTAAAAAACATTAGAAATGCTATTATCATTGTCGCATGATAGTACTCATATATATATATATATATATATATATATATATATATATATATATATATATATATATGCTAAAGAACTACGGGGCAAATTCCGCATCGAGCTTACCTGAAACATTGTTTACTGTCACTCGTTGAGGGTCGTCTTCAATCAACTTCCAGTTTATCCTTCTCCATAATCAATATCGACTTCTTCCTCGTTATTTCACACGGACACAGATGAGAATACATATGCAAATCTATTTCCAACTACTTTCGAGTGCACACTTTTTCATTATGGCACATAACACTAACGAATGACACACGCCACATGCACCACCTCGCCTCCCTTATGGTCGTCAACACAGGTGTCTATGACGTCGTGCCCCCAGAGGGACAACGTCACTACTGCGTCACGCCTTACATCTAGATTAACTACTACTAATCATGTACAAATAATGGTAAGGTCATATCTAAGGATGGGGATGTAATACTTTTTTGAGGGATAGTTTTAGGAGGTTTGTGATATTTTTGGTGGGGTACTATGTTAAAGGACACGAAATACCGAGGGAGGTAGAGGCTGTCCCCGAGTTCTGTAGTTTTAAGGGTACATGAGAGAAGGAAGAACGATTTCACCAGTTCTATCCAATCGTTTCATTAATTCATTGCTAATTACATGTAATTTACAACTTGTGCACGAAAATCTCGTAGTTTTATCCCTGGAAATAAGTAACCCTTAATCAGCAAGATAAAAATATTAGTTATGGTTTCTTGTGGACCTAATCATACTTTTTTTCGCGTAGGCTACAAGATTGGGCAATCGTGCCAAAAATGTTTTCCTAAACTGTAAGCGATTAATTCATAAACAAATTAAAAATGAGTAATTTTTATGCGTTCTATTTTGCTGTTGTTCCATGGGAACGTCAAAGAGAAATAATTAGAGCATCGACAGGCTTAACTCTCGGTAGTGCGACAAGACTTGAACTAGTCAGACCGGTCTCTTATATATATATATATATATATATATATATATATATATATATATATATATATATATATATATATATATACCCAGCAAACCTCCGCAACCTGTAGAGCCGAGTTGACGCGAGACTTTGCAACCGACATTTAGTTTCTTCCTAGGTTGGGCTTGTAAGTAGGGGAGGAATGGGTTAGGTTACGTTAGGCCTGTAAGTAGGGTAATAGGTTAGTTTACGTTATGCCTATAAGTAGGGTAATAGGTTAGGTTACGTTTGGTCTGTAAGTAGGAAAATGGGTTAGGTTACGTTAGGCCTGTAAGCAGGGTAATAGGTTTGGTTACGTTAGGCCTGTAAGTAGAGAATAGGTTATGTTACGTTAGGCCTGTAAGTAGGGTAATAGGTTTGGTTACGTTAGGCCTGTAAGTAGGCGGATAGGCCAGGTTACGTTGGGCCTGTAAGTAGGGTAATAGGTTAGGTTACATTAGGCCTGTAAGTAGGATGATAGGTTACGTTAAGCCTTAAGTAGGGTAATAGGTTAGGTTAGGTTAGGTTACATTAGGCCTTAAGTAGGGTAATAGGTTACGTTAGGCCTTAAATAGGGTAATAGGTTAGGTTACGTTAGGACTGTAAGTTGGGTAATGGTTAGGTTACGTTATGTTATTAATTAGGTCATGTTCATCTATGAACATAACCTTAGCTCAAAACTAAGAAATAACCAAATCTAATCTAAGGAGCTGGTCTGGGAACCCAGCCTAAGTAGGACCTAAGGACATAACCTAGGACCAAACAACCTGATGCAGGTTCTAATCTAGAACCTAAACCTACCTTTCCTAATTCCTAACCTAGCTTAGGACCTAACGTCCTAACCTACTTCGGGGATGCCTGAATATAATATGTATTTCATTATCATTATTATTTTGCTTTGTCGCTGTCTCCCGCATCTGCGAGGTAGCGCAAGGAAACAGACGAAAGAAATGGCCCAAACCACCCCCATACACATGTATATACATACACGTCCCCACACGCAAATATACATACCAATGCATCTCAATGTACACATATATATACACACACAGACATATACATATATACACATGCACACAATTCACACTGCTTTTATTCATTCCCATCGCCACCTTGCCACACATGGAATAACATCCCCCTTCCCCCTCATGTGTGCGAGGTAGCGCTAGGAAAAGACAACAAAGGCCCAATTCGTTCACACTCAGTCTTTAGCTTTCATGCAAGAATGCCCGAAACCACAGCTCCCTTACCACATCCAGGCCCCACAGAACTTTCCGTGGTTTACCCCAGACGCTTCACATGCCGATTCAATCCATTGACAGCACGTCGACCCCGGTATACCACAACGATCTAATTCACTCTATTCCTTGCCCGCCTTTCGTCCTCCTGCATGTTCAGGCCCCGATCACTCAAAATCTTTTTCACTCCATCTTTCCACCTCCAATTTGGTCTCCCACTTCTCCTCGTTCCCTCCACCTCCAACACGTATATCCTCTTGGTCAATCTTTCCTCACTCATTCTCTCCATGTGCCCAAACCATTTCAAAACACCCTCTTCTGCTCTCTCAACCACACTCTTTTTATTACCACACATCTCTCTTACTCTTACATTACTTACTCGATCAAACCACCTCACACCACATATTGTCCTCAAACAGATCATTTCCAGCACATCCACCCTCCTCCGCACAACTCTATCCATAGCCCACGCCTTGCAACCATACAACATTGTTGGAACCACTATTCCTTCAAATATACCCATTTTTGCTTTCCGAGATAATGTTCTCGACTTCCACACATTCTTCAAGGCTCCCAGAATTTTCGATCCTCCCCCACCCTATGATTCACTTCCGCTTCCATGGTTCCATCCGCTGCCAAATCCACTCCTAGATATCTAAAACACTTCACTTCCTCCAGTTTTTCTCCATTCAAACTTACCTCCCAATTGACTTGACCCTCAACCCTACTGTACCTAATAACCTTGCTCTTATTCACATTTACTCTCAACTTTCTTCTTTCACACACTTTGCCAAACTCAGTCACCAGCTTCTGCAGTTTCTCACATGAATCAGCCACCAGCGCTGTATCATCAGCGACCAACAACTGACTTACTTCCCAAGCTCTCTCATCCACAACAGACTGCATACTTGCCCCTCTTTCCAAAACTCTTGCATTCACCTCCCTAACAACCCCATCCATAAACAAATTAAACAACCATGGAGACATCACACACCCCTGCCACAAACCTACATTCACTGAGAACCAATCACTTTCCTCTCTTCCTACACATACACATGCCTTACATCCTCGATAAAAACTTTTCACTGCTTCTAACAACTTGCCTTCCACACCATATATTTTTAATACCTTCCACAGAGCATCTCTATCAACTCTATCATATGCCTTCTCCACATCCATGAATGCTACATACAAATCCATTTGCTTTTCTAAGTATTTCTCACATACATTCTTCAAAGCAAACACAAAAAGATTTGAATGTAATCTGATAATGATCAAAACTCAACTCAATTTAAGTACATGAAAATTCAAAGTTCAGTATGCCACTTTGGACAGGTGTATGAAAATAATCAGTTAAACACTAACTTTAAATCTAGTTGAAGCTCAATGAAATTTGTATTGTTCTCTAGTTTCATCCAAATCCAACATGATTTAGCAAAGCTAGTGGTTAAAAGACAATGCTTAATGAATTCAAGTTGATGAGCAATTATGGAGTCTCCTTTGCCGTGGCCACACCCTTGATGGAGTTCCCAAAGGGTTCAGGCTTCATAGATATAGACAGAATATAAAGGTGTATATGTTGTTACTGGACTCCAACTGCTTGTGGTTATGCCACCTGTGAAAAGTCATCTTCAGTTAGGTTGTATCGTCCAAGTACAAGCTCGTCAAAGAACTCAGTTGAATCCATCCTTTCCCCTGTACTAACTGCTGTACAACTAAAGATGTAGAATCCCCTTGAGACAGGGGCCTTGGGGTTACATAATAATAATGTTATATTTTAATACCTAAGAGGATAGCAAGATATTTGTAATTCCACCAAGATATACATAACTCCACTGATTAACTATAGGTGAAGATTAGAAACTAAAGAGACAAAAATAAAAGCAAAGGCAGACAAAAAGCATAACAGTGTGTGCACAAACGGAATGATCTGAGCACGAAATCAATATGCAAACTGTCACTGCCAGCTTAAATATTATTCAAAGTTCTCCATTGTTCGATATGTTCAAATATTCATTTATCTTGGGCAGCTACATGCCTTAATGTAACTCCCATTAAGTGTACATACTGCAACACTCATCCTAGGATTTTCATAAAAATTCTAACTTTAAGACTATCATAAACATCTGAGTGAGGTTGTAAACACTTTATTTATTCTATGCTAGCAGAAAGAGTTAGGAATGAGCAATAGACAGATGCACAGTACTGAATTCTCACCCATCTATGCAAATTATTTTTCATCAGGAACCTTTCTAGTGTTCTTATTACAACAAAAGACTCTTTAAGAGTTTTAAAAAGATCATAAATAATTATGCATTGTGGAAGACGTAAGTCCACATCTCAGGGCCACTGAAAATCACTGCCACAGTACACTACACTTAACAAAATATAAGATGAGGTGTGAGAGAATGTAAACCCCTATCATTTTACTCTGTTTAAAGTTCCCAGTATTTCATTCACATTTATAACATCTTTGAAAAAATCATATATATTTATACAAAAACATATATTTTCCACACTATACCCCCTATCAGAGGAGAACATCCAAGACCACAAACATCTCTAATTACCATACACCTAACATTTTCCTTGAAAATATGAACTGGATTAAACAATCATCTACATAAAAAGTTTCACTTTAGGTAAGATATATAAAATTCAAATCCTTGTGACTAATACTAAAAGAGGACAAGCAACTAAAAAATATCAACAGAAAGACATACCGAATTACCATACCTTCAAGTTGGGGAACAAAAAGAGCAGTTATAGGTAAAGTAAAAAACCGATTTTATTCCATATAAAGAGGTACAGACACATTTCCACCCCACTGCCAGTTTGGACCTTAGAAAATTGCACCCCATTGTATAAATACAATTGCATAACAGGCCTAATGTAGAGATGTTATAAAATATTTCACCACAAACATCATTTCCAGCAGCAAAAACCTAAAGCATTATATATAACTCCCCCCCAAACTGGCCTCAAACACACTAGTTTAGGCCGCTAAGATTATTTTCAATGGCCCTGCTGTCTGGGTTCCAAGCCCACCACAGCACATAATTATTCAATGTCAAGAATACCAAGTAAGCTATGCATTTGTTAATCATATCCGATATCTATGAAATTTTATATATGTAAAAACTGGCTATCTCGTTATCTTAACATCTTTAAAGATGAAAGTATTTAAATCAGGTTAAAAAGGAGAACATCAAATAACAAACACTTTTATTAGTTGTAAATGTTTCCTAAACACAAACCTGCCATTCTTTCCAAAGCAAATGAGAAATAAAAAAACATTCCTATAGATGGCCAACTTAAGCTGCTTACATAGGTAGAAGGAATGGTTAGGTCGTGAAGAGAGCTAAATACAATCGTCAACAACTGCCAATCACAGGAGAAAATTTAAGGCCACAAGTTGTAACAGCAAAACATAGATGCTCTAAATTTTGATTTCAAATAGTATGGCAGGCCATTCAACAGGAGCAGTCATCATTGAGTTCATATTGTTCACTTCCCGATGAATACAAGGTCCACCCAAGCAATTGCATTTAACTAAATCAAAAAGCTTGGTTTGTAAAAAAAACAGCCTCTGTAATTCATATAAAAAGGAAACTGCAGGAATGATATTTGTTATTATTAATGAAATCAATCTGCAAATTTTCATATGCTGCTTTCAATAAGCATATGTTACATGGCAAGTATGAGGGAAGGCAAGGATTTCCACGCCATGTGAAGTCTCTGAACATATGCCAACTTGTATTAGCAGTTACCACTTGCACTTAAGTATTACAGGACTCAAAATGTGTAAAATACATGGAAGTTCAAAACTAGAAAGCTTAATTTTACATTCCTGATTCATCCAGATTCTACCCAATTTGTAAATTCATGAAGCATTGGGATTGTGTATTTACAAAAAAAAAAAAAAGCTTACAAGAAGCCAAACAATAGTAATTGGTGTCTAAATTAATATTGCACTATATGAAATCATCATATTCATTGTAACCACCATAATCGTTATTCAAATCATCCTGAAAAAGAAAGGAAAAGTATTAGTAGATGCATCATACATTTTCTAATGTATCCATATTTTTTTTTTCATACTATTCGCCATTTCCCACGTTAGCGAGGTAGCGTTAAGTACAGAGGACTGGGCCTTTGAGGGAATATCCTCACCTGGCCCCCTTCTCTGTTCCTTCTTTTGGGGAAAAAAAAAAAAAAAAACGGAGGGGAGGATTTCCAGCCCCCCGCTCCCTTCCCTTTTAGTCGTCTTCTACGACAAGCAGGGAATATGTGGGAAGTAGTCTTTCTCCCCTATCCCCAGGGATAAATATTAGATAGAGAACCATATAATACATTTGTAATTATAAACGGCTTCTACAATGAAGTCTACTATAAAATATACTACATAATTCCTGACTTTAAGAAAAATCTAAACTAACAGCCTGTTTCCTTTACTGTTGTGTGTGTGTGATTATCATTTAGCAATTATCATCTATGTGTTACAGGAAGATAGTCTCACACCTGTAATGGACCTTCTCTAAACCCTGTATAAACGTACCATGTCTTTAACGTGTGTATGTGCGTGTAATTACCCATTAGAATGAGGAAATTTCCAACTGAGGACCTATCTCTTGAGTTTCCTCTACTGTCATACAACTCTTTATAATAAAAACTCTGAGCAGTCCACATTCACATTTCTATCATTCCATTTATTCTATTCATTCAATACTCATACTATAATGGCGTGTGTTTACATTTCTTTATATTTTCTTGCTAAAATTCATGCTACTGCCTCTGGTTATTCTATTCTTGCATCTTTTGACGGTCTCTATAGTGCTGACATAATCAAACTGGTTCAAAAACTTAAAGGACGTGACCAGTCACCCCTAACCTTTCCCTCTGGTGCCATCTCTGATGCCCTCCTGTGGCCCTTCTCCATTCATTTTAGATGCAGTAACTAACTTGAGAAACACATTCAACATTTAGTGTAATGTAGGATGTGAAAACCTTGCTGATGAGAGGGTGACAATAAGGCTGTAAGAAGTGGAAGGGACAAGAAGAAGAGGGAGATCAAATTGGAAATGGAAGGATAGAGGAGTGATAAATATTTTAGGGCTTGAACATGCAGTAGGATGAAAGGTGTGTATGGGATAGAGTGAATTGGAATGAAGTGGTACACAGGGAGCGACATGCTGTCCATGGGCTGAACTAAGGCATATGAGGCAAACTGAGTGCAATTCTTATTTTCTTTTTTCCTCAGGTGTGATTTCATACAGATTTACACATACAGATGTGGTACAAACCATCAATAACAATACCAACAGCAATCCCCTATAAATAATGACAACACCTATGGCTAACCATGTGGTGCAGCAGCATCTCTCTACTTCAGGTATGCATCTCACTGTTTGGACACCTTTCACTCATAGTTACATTTCGTTGATTTATGGATGGTCTCCTATGTACAACTCGTTCTGTACTGTGACATATATCTCACAACGGAGCAGTACACAGGATATCTCTACTGATTTATAAAAGCAGCTAGCTGTGTCTGCTGTAAACTGTCATTAAGCTCTTCTGTCACATAAGTGTCTGTTTACACCCTAAGCAGAACCATTCTGTACATTTATCCTGTACTGGTTTAGTTTTGTAGTCTATTGTGCTACTGTCATAATGCCGAAGGCAGTGATGAAGGCCCACCTTAGGATGCTTCAAGCAACCTAGAGCAAATGTATGAAAAACTAGTAATTCATAACAAAAAAAAACAAAAAGATACTTCTTTATCAATCAAATATGGTGTTGTTAAAATGAAAATTTGTACATCTGTACATCGCCTAAACAATATCCCATACACAAAACAAAGCGATCATAAACAAGAAATCTACAGAAATAATTGGAAGCAAGTACATCTAAAATCACTCCCTAGAACTAACTTAAATGTCTGGGATAATAGGTTTACATAAATAGTCTGCAAGTTACCTATCATGACCCAAGTTATCGATATCATGACTGTGTGTGTTCTCTCTGAAAGTTTTCATTCATACTGATTATGAATGGCATCAGCAGGTTTAAATTTCTAACTACTCACAAACTTTACTTACAGAAAATGAATCAGTGCCATAATTAGCTAGTCTACTGCAACATTACAAGGAAAGTTCATAAGGCTATTCTCCATAATAAATCATGCTACATTCACAAATTTAGCTTCAATGTTCATCAGAAAAAAACAGTAAAATGTTACTTACAGCAATAGTGCCCTGACCAAGATTGAGCTTTGCCTTTCCACCAGTCTTCTTCTTGCTTTTAGGTCTGCTAGCTCTAACTTTCTCATTGTAGATAGAGTTGAGGATCGTGGAAACTCTCTTTACTTCTTCGGACTCAACTGGATAAAATTGCAGTGTCACATATAAGCAGTTTATAAAATAAAACCATGAAGATGTTAAAACTGTACTTGATATCTAATTCTTTATTACCTGGTATTCACATAAGAACACTAATATGACATACCTGGATTACAGGATACCTTACCTGAACTACATTTGTCAATTTTGGAGGCTCATCTTAAACTACACAGCTGTCAATAACTAAGTTACACTACTGTTCATGACCAGCTGGGTTGTCTGTGACTGCAGCCCAAAATTTTCCCACAACATGGCTGATCACATACATTCTGCAGATATATGCCAAAGGAGTTCTTGAATTTTTTCACTGTGTGGCTCACAATGTTTCAAATAATTGCATGTAATTTGTTGAAAATTTCTGGTCCTGGGTACACTCTCTCTTACTGTACTTAAGGTACAAACTTGTTTTTGTATAATTTTTCAGTTTTCTATGACTGACATCAAAATGGAATATCTGAAAATGGATGACATATCAAGTCTCCCAGGATTTTTTTTTTTAATAAAAATGATAATCCACAATCAGAAGTCTGTTGAAACCAGCTGTTTCCAACTGATTTGATTTCTGACACAGTCAATGCAGAATGTGACCGATCTTTGCACATTTTCTGTAGAGTGGCAATTAATGATGCTGACTGTGATATCACACCTGGGCCCACCTAAGTTCGATTCCTGGACACATGAGTTGGCCTTCAATTCTCCCAACTGTTCACCCTTTCCTTTTGTCTATCTCTAATGCCTATTCCCTTCAGGAACCCCCTCAATGGGATGGCCATGGCAACAGAGTCTCCATAACTAGTGAACTCCAGTGCCATTTCTAATCCCTTAGTGCCTCACCTGTAAAAGGTCACTGGTAGAGGGATACCTGGTTTAAGCTAGGGTATATACAGCACGTAGTCTATCTATGTCATTTTGATATTACGTCATTAAGGAAAAAAATAGTCTTCTTTCATGATGGAGGTCCAGTCATAGACAAATGTCCACATCACAACTGGGCCTTAATTGAAATATGAAGAGGTTAATGAAATGGAAAAAGAATTTTAGAGGCAGTGAAAAACCTATTAAAATGTGTCATGTCATAGTTATTGGGAAATATAAGAGAGGGCAGAAAGTTCCAAAGCTTTAAGGTGTTGGGAAGAAAACAATTATCATGTCAGCCCATCATTGAGTTTCCAATGGCCACAGTAACTGAGTGCTTCTGCAGCTTGCCAAGTACTGCATGTCTAGCTAACAGTGGCAGCACACAAGCAGCCAGCTCTTAGGAGCAAAAAACCATAGTAAAACCTGCACAAGAGAGAAAGTGAACAAACATTGCACTGTTAGGTAAGGGCATGTAGTTGATAAGGTGGATCACTTTTAACACATGTATGTCAAGGGAAGATGTAGAGCTAAAACCACCCCAGATGTGAGTGCAGGACTCCATTCAAGGAGGGGTCAATCCTTTGTACAAATGGAGCAACTGTTCGGAAGAAAAGAAACTATATTTAAACAGGACTCCCTGTATCTTAATAGGCATATTTAGCTATTTTCATTGTGTGATGTTTCCAAGATAGGGTGATGTTTTAGTAACACCAAGTATGTTCACGGAGTCAAGAGATGGAATTCCAGATCCAGTAAAGGAGAGAGAGAGCTGTACAAAATTTTTGATAAAAGAAATGGGCAGAAGCTTGGTTTTGGAGGCATTAAACTTAAACTGATTTCATCTATCCCACTAAGAAAAACATACATTGTAATTATGAGGAACTTTCAAATATACGACAATATAAAATGAAGTACGAAAGGAGTCAACGAATGGCAGATGTTTTCATTTTGGTGTCAAGAGGTGGACAGCATTCTTAAAACATGACCATTCTAAGTTTAATTCAGCTGTTGTACAATGAATGCAAAATGTATATTATACATCACTACTGGCTGTGGTCACAAAGAGAGGAAGTGTTGCACTAAAAACAAAATTAGGAGTATTAAAGAGATCTGAAGATGGGTTGCAAGTTGTGAGCATTGGAAAAGTTCTCGGTGTGCAACTTACAACTGTACGAATGATTCATAGTAATGCAAAAAAGATTACAGAACAGAATGTGATCAAAGTGGAACACCTTTAGCTGCTACAAAGATACCTCAGAAAGCCACACAATGGAAAATATGAAAAGAATGTTGAACATATGGATGAAACATCAATATCAGCTTAACTTTCCATGTTCACTGCTGACTATAGTGACAAATGCTCAAGCTTATTTGAAGAGCTGAAACAGAAAGAGGGTGCTTGGGCTGAATGTGAAACTAAATGACAAGTTGCAGGTGGTTTGAGTAGTGTATAAAGCACTCAAATGTACACAACACACGGATTACAGAAGAGACTACAATTGCAAATGTAGCTCTTACTGCTTATCCAGCAATACTGAAAACAATCAATGAATATGGGAATATAAACAAAAGCAGATATTCAATATAGATGAAATGGCCCTATTTTGGAAAATGCCAAAAAGAACCTACATTTCAGGAGGAAAAAAATTCACCGGTGTTCAAGCCTGGCCATGATCACATGACATCCCTCCTTGATGGCAACATTTCAGATCTGAAGCTGAAGCCCTTATTTGTGTATCACTGTAAGACACTAAGATCTCTGAAGGTCTTCTCTACATATTATCTCTATGTTATCTGGCACTCAAATAAGAAGGGCTGGGTCACCAGAACAGTGTTTCAAGAGTGGTTTACCAAATATTTCTGCTCATGCATCAAGAAATATTGTAGGAATGATAACTTTGAAAACAAAGCTCTGCTGATTCTTGACAATGCTCCAGGTCATCCATCTAACCTGCATGACTTGACAGATAATATTCATGTAATTTTTCTGCTCTCAAACACAGTTAACTTCATTAGGGGGTTATTACAATGTTTCAGCATATCACCTGTAGCACATCCTCCAGCAATTAATTCAGGTCACATGTGGTGAATATAAGCCTAATGTAAGTCTTTAAGAAAGACTGTGTACACTACATCAGCAGTATTCCATGCCTCCAAAATCCTAAAATGGTGACTGAACAACTATGTTTTCCAACGTTATATGTATTTCACTTTCCTTGTGTTATCAGCAAATATATGTATATGTTGATATGTAAATGTATGTACATATGTGTGCATATGAGTGGACTGGTCTTTGTCTGTTTCATGGTGCTACCTCGCTAACGCGGGAAACAGCGATCAATAATAATAATACTGAATTCAGCATATTCGTCAACTTGCATCTTTCAAATATCAAATAATTTCAGAATGTGAAGTTTGTGCTACTGTTCAATACATGTTTTAAAAGATCCTTGCTTCTTCCATTAGGGAGCAGGGTTAAGAAGGCATTTCTACTGAAGACAAAATACATTGTCTAACGCGGCTATAATCTATAGCAACATCACACAAGTAAACAACATCAAGGAGCTAAAACTACAGAAATTTTCTCACAAGAAATATAAGAATTACATGCTAGACTTAGATGAAACACTATTTTGATCAGTATACTCACGGTTCTGGCACAGATCTCTACAAACATCTTCAACAAATGTAACGAAGCATGGCCGCTTTTCTAGCTTGTCAACAGATCTGATCTTGGATATCAAGGATTTTCTAAATGAATTCAAACCACTGCTACTTGATAAATCTATATCATCCAACAATTTAGTATCTGCAAAAAAACATATATGGAGTCATTAAGAATGCATTAGCTGCAGTTAAACTTATTTACTAAAAATAACCGTATTCTTATCTTACATGATATTGGAGAGGGAGGCTGTATTATTGCACTTTCCAAACACAGATAGAGGGAGAAACAAAGCAAGAATTCTTTTTCTCTATGGCTCAGTTATCTGTTCTTGACATTACCTTACTCATCTAGCGTACGTATAGCAAGAATGAAAAAATTACATGATACCTATTTCCATTAACTAAATTCAACTAACAGCCTTATAGGACTGACATCAATTAAGCAGTAACAAAAATACATCATAACTTTATTGTGCATGCATGAAGTATCAAATTTCTTGTAACAGCAACTTTCTATCAAATAAACTGCCAATTCAGAAACAGAATTGGAATATTTTGAAATCGTTCTTACTTTTAAAAAAGATTTCAATGAAAATAATTACTCTCATAATGTATCACAGAAGGAAGAACTGCCAGCCTTGAGCATAAACAGGCTGAGCTTTCTTGGATAGCCTTCAAATTTAAATTAAAAAATTTAAGCAAAAGTATCTGCTAAACATCAAACAATCCACTCCAGGCACAATGTGCTGCCCTTTCTCTTGACATATCAGTTATATCGATTTCTTTAACCTCAAAACTATGGCCCTCCTCCTTATCAAATTAAACAAAATGTATTACATGGGTTGGATGGGATGTTAACTCCAGTTATTTATCTCATTTAATAACAAAAGAATTCTTTCTGACTAAAACCTTGTCTCCACAGTGAGTTAAATGAAGTACCAGCTTCATATATTTATTCATTATCTATCTATTTTGCTTTGTCGCTGTCTCCTGCATAAGCGAGGTAGCACAAGGAAACAGACGAAAGAATGGCCCAACCCACCCACATACACATGTATATACATACACGTCCACACACGCACATATAAATACCTATACATCTCAACGTATGCATATATATATATATATATATATTTTTTTTTTTTTTTTTTTTTTATACTTTGTCGCTGTCTCCCGCGTTTGCGAGGTAGCGCAAGGAAACAGACGAAAGAAATGGCCCAACCCCCCCCCCATACACATGTACATACACACGTCCACACACGCAAATATACATACCTACACAGCTTTCCATGGTTTACCCCAGACGCTTCACATGCCTTGCTTCAATCCACTGACAGCACGTCAACCCCTGTATACCACATGACTCCAATTCACTCTATTTCTTGCCCTCCTTTCACCCTCCTGCATGTTCAGGCCCCGATCACACAAAATCTTTTTCACTCCATCTTTCCACCTCCAATTTGGTCTCCCTCTTCTCCTCGTTCCCTCCACCTCCGACACATATATCCTCTTGGTCAATCTCTCCTCACTCATTCTCTCCATGTGCCCAAACCATTTCAAAACACCCTCTTCTGCTCTCTCAACCACGCTCTTTTTATTTCCACACATCTCTCTCACCCTTACGTTACTTACTCGATCAAACCACCTCACACCACACATTGTCCTCAAACATCTCATTTCCAGCACATCCATCCTCCTGCGCACATCTCTATCCATAGCCCACGCCTCGCAACCATACAACATTGTTGGAACCACTATTCCCTCAAACATACCCATTTTTGCTTTCCGAGATAATGTTCTCGACTTCCACACATTTTTCAAGGCTCCCAAAATATATATATATATATATATATATATATATATATATATATATATATATATATATATATATATATATACACAAACATATACATATATACACATGTACATAATTCATACTGTCTGCCTTTATTCATTCCCATTGCAACCTCGCCCCGCATGAAATAACAACCCCCTCCCCCCTTATGTGTGCGAGGTAGCGCTAGGAAAAGACAACAAAGGACACATTCGTTCACACTCAGTCTCTAGCTGTCATTTAATAATGCACCAAAACCACAGCTCCCTTTCCACATCCAGGCCCCACAGAACTTTCCATGGTTTACCCCAGATGCTTCACATGCCCTGGTTCAATCCATTGACAGCACGTAGACACCGGTATACCACATCGTTCCAATTCACTCTATTCCTTGCATGCCTTTCACCCTCATGCATGTTCAAGCCCTGATCACTCAAAATCTTTTTCACTCTATCTTTCTACCTCCAATTTGATCTCCCACTTCTCATTTCCTCCACCTCTGACACATATATCCTTTTGGTCAATCTTTCCTCATTCATTCTCTCCATGTGACCAAACCATTTCAAAACACAATCTTCTGCTCTCTCAACCACACTCTCTTATTAACCATACATCTCTCTTACATTACTTACTCGATCAAACCACCTCACACCACATAGTGTCCTTAAACATCTCATTTCCAGCACATCCACCCTCCTCCGCACAACTCTATCCATAGCCCACACCTCGCAACCATATAACATTGTTGGAACCACTATTCCTTCAAACATACCCAGTTTTGCTTTCCGAGATAATGTCCTTGACTTCCACACATTCTTCAACGCTCCCAGAACTCTCCCCCCCCCCCAAGCTATGATTCACTTCTGCTTCCATGGTTCCATCTGCTGCCAAATCCACTCCCACACATCTAAAACACTTCACTTCCTCCAGTCTCTCTCCATTCAAACTCACCTCCCAACTGACTTGACCCTCAACCCTACTGTACCTAAGAACCTTGCTCTTATTCACATTTACTCTCAGCTTTCTTCTTTCACACACTTTGCCAAACTCAGCCACCAGCTTCTGCAGTTTCTCACACGAATCAGCCACCAGTGCTGTACCATCAGCGAACAACTGACTCACTTCCCAAGCTCTCTCATCCACAACAGACTTCATACTTGCCCCTCTTTCCAAAAGTCTTGCATTCACATCCCTAACAACCCATCCATAAACAAATTAAACAGCCATGGAGACATCACACACCCCTGCCGCAAACCAACATTCACTGAGAACCAATCACTTTCCTCTCTTCCTACAAGTACACATGCCTTACATCCTTGATAAAAACTTTTCACTGCTTTTAACAACTAGCCTCCCACACCATATATTCTTAATACCTTCCACAGAGCATCTCTATCAACTCTATCATATGCCTTCTCCACATCCATAAATGCTACATACAAATCCATTTGTTTTTCTAAGCATTTCTCACATACATTCTTCCAAGCAAACACCTGATCCACACATCCTCTACCACTTCTGAAACCACACTGCTCTTCCTTAATCTGATGCTCTGTACATGCCTTCATCCTCTCAATCAATACCCTCCCATATAATTTACCAGGAATACTCAACAAACTTATACCTCTGTAATTTGAGCACTCACTCTTATCCTCTTTGCCTTTGTACAATGGCACTATGCAAGCATTCCGCCAATCCTCAGGCACCTCACCATGAGTCATTTTTTTTTTTTTTTTTGCTGTCTCCCGCGTTTGCGAGGTCGGGCAAGGAAACAGACGAAAGAAATGGCCCAACCCACCCCCACACACATGTATATACATACGTCCACACACGCAAAATATACATACCTACACAGCTTTCCATGGTTTACCCCAGACGCTTCACATGCCCCGATTCAATCCACTGACAGCACGTCAACCCCTGTATACCACATCGCTCCAATTCACTCTATTCCTTGCCCTCCTTTCACCCTCCTGCATGTTCAGGCCCCGATCACACAAAATCTTTTTCACTCCATCTTTCCACCTCCAATTTGGTCTCCCTCTTCTCCTCGTTCCCTCCACCTCCGACACATATATCCTCTCGGTCAATCTTTCCTCACTCATTCTCTCCATGTGCCCAAACCATTTCAAAACACCCTCTTCTGCTCTCTCAACCACGCTCTTTTTATTTCCACACATCTCTCTTACCCTTACGTTACTTACTCGATCAAACCACCTCACACCACACATTGTCCTCAAACATCTCATTTCCAGCACATCCATCCTCCTGTGCACAACTCTATCCATAGCCCACGCTTCGCAACCATACAACATTGTTGGAACCACTATTCCTTCAAACATACTCATTTTTGCTTTCCGAGATAATGTTCTCGACTTCCACACATTCTTCAAGGCTCCCAGAATTTTCGCCCCCTCCCCCACCCTATGATCCACTTCCGCTTCCATGGTTCCATCCGCTGCCAGATCCACTCCCAGATATCTAAAACACTTCACTTCCTCCAGTTTTTCTCCATTCAAACTCACCTCCCAATTGACTTGACCCTCAACCCTACTGTACCTAATAACCTTGCTCTTATTCACATTTACTCTTAACTTTCTTCTTTCACACACTATACCAAACTCAGTCACCAGCTACTGCAGTTTCTCACATGAATCAGCCACCAGCGCTGTATCATCAGCGAACAACAACTGACTCACTTCCCAAGCTCTCTCATCCCCAACAGACTTCATACTTGCCCCTCTTTCCAAAACTCTTGCATTCACCTCCCTAACAACCCCATCCATAAACAAATTAAACAACCATGGAGACATCACACACCCCTGCCGCAAACCTACATTCACTGAGAACCAATCACTTTCCTCTCTTCCTACACGTACACATGCCTTACATCCTCGATAAAAACTTTTCACTGCTTCTAACAACTTGCCTCCCACACCATATATTCTTAATACCTTCCACAGAGCATCTCTATCAACTCTATCATATGCCTTCTCCACATCCATAAATGCTACATACAAATCCATTTGCTTTTCTAAGTATTTCTCACATACATTCTTCAAAGCAAACACCTGATCCACACATCCTCTACCACTTCTGAAACCACACTGCTCTTCCCCAATCTGATGCTCTGTACATGCTTTCACCCTCTCAATCAATACCCTCCCATATAATTTACCAGGAATACTCAACAAACTTATACCTCTGTAATTTGAGCACTCACTCTTATCCCCTTTGCCTTTGTACAATGGCACTATGCACGCATTCCGCCAATCCTCAGGCACCTCACCGTGAGTCATACATACATTAAATAACCTTACCAACCAGTCAACAATACAGTCACCCCCTTTTTTAATAAATTCCACTGCAATATTATCCAAACCCGCTGCCTTGCCGGCTTTCATCTTCCGCAGAGCTTTTACTACCTCTTCTCTGTTTACCAAATCATTTTCCACAACCCTCTCATTTTGCACACCACCTCTACCAAAACACCCTATATCTGCCACTCTATCATCAAACACATTCAACAAACCTTCAAAATTCTCACTCCATCTCCTTCTCACATCACCACTACTTGTTGTCACCTCCCCATTAGCCCCCTTCACTGAAGTTCCCATTTGTTCCCTTGTCTTACGCACTTTATTTACCTCCTTCCAAAACATCTTTTTATTCTCCCTAAAATTTAATGATACTCTCTCACCCCAACACTCATTTGCCCTCTTTTTCACCTCTTGAACCTTTCTCTTGACCTCCTGCCTCTTTCTTTTATACATCTCCCACTCATTTGCATTATTTTCCTGCAAAAATCGTCCAAATGCCTCTCTCTTCTCTTTCACTAATAATCTAACTTCTTCATCCCACCACTCACTACCCTTTCTAATCTGCCTACCTCCCACGCTTCTCATGCCACAAGCATCTTTTACGCAAGCCATCACTGCTTCCCCAAATACATCCCATTCCTCCCCCACTCCCCTTACCTCCTTTGTTCTCACCTTTTTCCATTCAGTACTCAGTCTCTCCTGGTACTTCCTTAAACAAGTCTCCTTCCCAAGCTCACTTACTCTTACCACTCTTTTCACCCCAACATTCTCTCTTCTTTTCTGAAAACCCCCATAAATCTTCACCTTCGCCTCAAGATAATGATCAGACATCCCTCCAGTTGCACCTCTCAGCACATTAATATCCAAAAGTCTCTCTTTCGCGTGCCTATCAATTAACACGTAATCCAATAACACACTCTGGCCATCTCTCCTATTTGCATACGTATACTTATGTATATCTCACTTTTTAAACCAGGTATTCCCAATCACCAGTCCTTTTTCAGCACATAAATTTACAAGCTCTTCACCATTTCCATTTACAACACTGAACACCCCATGTACCCCAATTATTCCCTCAACTGCCACATTACTCACCTTTGCATTCAAATCACCCATCACTATAACCCAGTCTCATGCATCAAAACTACTAACACACTCACTCAGCTGCTCCCAAAACACTTGCCTCTCATGATCTTTCTTCTCATGCCCAGGTGCATATGCACCAATAATCACTCATCTCCATCAACTTTCAGTTTTACCCATATCAATCTAGAGTTTACTTTCTTACACTCTATCACATACTCCCACCACTCCTGTTTCAGGAGTAGTGCTACTCCTTCCCTTGCTCTTGTCCTCTCACTAACCCCTGACTTTACTCCCAAGACATTCCTAAACCACTCTTCCCCTTTACCCTTGAGCTTCATTTCACTCAAAGCCAAAACATTCACGTTCCTTTCCTCAAACATACTAACTATCTCTCCTTTTTTCTTATCTTGGTTACATCCACACACATTTAGACGCTCCAATCTGAGCCTTCGAGGAGGATGAGCACTCCCCGTGTGACTCTTTCTTCTGTTCCCCTTTTAGAAAGTTAAAATACAAGGATGGGAGGGTTTCCAGCCCCCCCACTCCCGTCCCCTTTAGTCGCTTTCTACGACACGTGAGGAATGCGTGGGAAGTATTCTTTCTCCCCTATCCCCAGCTTCATATCTAAATGAAAAACCAGAGCTACAAAGGGGCAGCGGTTATTCTATCTATCCATCTATATCTCTGTCACCCGTTCCCTCCAGAAACTCCCATCAATAGGGTGGCCCTTACATGCTACCCTTACATACAAAATTTGATACATTCTTACTCCTTTTCTTTCCTCCCAGTATTCTTCCACTCTATTTCCCCATGTTACAGGTGATCTTCCTCTTACAGCAACTGCTTAAATTGTACTATCACACACTCTCCTTGTAAATCCCACTCTACAAATCTGTAATTCATTCCGTGCCAAACAAAATTACTCACACACCTCCTTATTAATTTCTTCATTCCACCAATCATACTATATGCTCCTCCAAAATAGCTCTGTGACACATCCATGTCCATGTTCTGGCAGCACAGATCAGGGTTGGGAGGGCAATGCTTTCCCTTAATCCTTTCTTCACTTCCATAATTACACCTCCACCCTTTAAAACCTTAATAAGGGACCCGATGACTCTCTTATACTGTAAAGTTTTCTCCATTATCTCCCATTCCATATCACCAGACTTACCAAAGATGGCTCTTAAATTCTTACATCATGTTACCTCTTCCAGTCTTTCTCCTCAATATCTGTAACACAGTTGATACTCTTTCTTATCTTATTCTATTCTGCTTTGCAAAATCCATACTTTTGCTGTAATTCCTTTCAAACACTACTTTTTTAATTTTATTCACATTAACCTTCAACTGCCTAAAATTACATCATAAAACACACTTACAACCTTCTGCAACTCCTCTTCACTCTCAGCAAACAACAAAGTATCATCTGCAAACTGGCTACTCACTAGCCACCATACCTCACCACCATACTCCATCTCTACATCTTTTCCCTGGCTTTACTTTCATCTCCCTCACAACTCCATCCTTATATGTTGAAAAGCCTTGGTGACATCATAAACCCACATGTATACTGAAACTTTAACTCAATTCTGCGTTCACTCTGACATGCATTTGCTCCTGTGTAGAATGCTTTTACACAATCCAACAGTTGTTCCTCTAACCCATATACATCCTTAAAACATCCAACAAAGCATTCTACTCAACTTTGTCATATGCTTTCTACAGATCCACAAAGGCTGCATAAAGCATCTTACCTTTCACTAGACACTTGTCCAGTCATTCTTACTGCAAAAATCTGGTCCACACATGCCCTAACTTTCCTAAAGTCCCCTTGCTCCTCACTTCTTCTGCACTCAGTTACCTTCATAATCTATCAATCTACTTTCTTCCTAGTATACTTAACAGAAGTATTCCCCAGGGGTATTTGCTATAACCATCCTAAGAACCTTTTCCTTTCAATAAAGGAACAATAATAGCTTTCACCCAATCCTCAGATACAACCTTCTGCTTCCATGCTAAATTACTTACCAACCTTTTTCCTCCATACTTCAAAATTTCAACCGCTATCCAATGCAATCCAGGTGCCTTTCCTACCTTCAAACTCATTATTATCCTCTTTACCTTCCTTATTGCTATAGGTCCCTGCACATGTATCCATTTCCTTCTATCCTCCATACCCACACATGTAACAACTGCTGCCTCACCTGATCCTACATTCATCAATACTTTTGATTTAGCAATTTCACTTCCTGGCCTCTCATATTTACATTACAACTCTTACATCTACCCCTTTCCTTTTTCACCTCTTTTCTGTACAATTTCTTATTTTCCTTAAACTTTTCACTCAACGTTCTTCCCAAATCTTTATCTACTTATTCTTTGCTTACCTCTATCAGCCCCTTATATTCTTCCTTCTTAACACTGCTGATTACCAGTGGTGCAATCCTTTCAAGATATCTACCAAATGTGATTCAAGACACAAAAAATAGTTTCTTCAGTGCTAAAACAGGGGTTATCTAATGCTTATTTCTTAGGAAATGGAACCCTAGGTAACTGAAATTTTTCATCTGGAAAACAGAATATAAGGGTTTAAACGATATATTATAGCATCAATGAGGTAGAAAATCTACCCTGAGGAGTCCAGTGCAGTAGCATGCAGCACAGTTGGTCAATGCAACTTTGACCCCAAAATGAGGGGGTTCATGAGAGTATGAAGCAGCAATAACAACATCTCCCTCAATCCTGGCATATGCTATCTGAGCGATGACATCAGTATTTGTAATCTGCATAATCAAGCGATGCTTGGGAGGGTTGTACTTATTCTTAGCCTGTACAACCAAACGCTTGCAAGCATAATAGTCAGTTTTTCATTCACGGCGCCTCTTTAACTTGACTTGGAAGCGCATGAAGCAGGCTTTGCTCTTGACAACTTTAACAAAACCCATTTTGCTGAAAAAAGGGAAAACCCCCAACCGCTCAATGGCTGATGGACGAGTTTCACCCTGCACAAGAAACTGCCTTGTTCTGTCAGCCTGCACGATTGGAATAGGGGAAACCTTTCTGTAAAATAATATATTCACACAAGAGGGGTATGCATGCACAAATTAGATCCATACCATGGAAAGCTGAACAAAATCAATGATAGAAGATAAACATGACTTACAAAAATCACTTAATTTAGATATTGTTTTCCAAAATTTGAGCACTGATAATGATATCTGGAAGGGGTTTTGTTTTTGGAAAAATATAAGCCTGTAATATTTTCTAAATTGAAAGGCAAAACATAACAGTCCTTTTGAAACTAATGTGGAACTCAAACACTACATCACAAAACATAAAACTAAAATGCAACTGAACTCTTAGCACATAATAATGATAAAATTATAATTGTACTTATACAGAGCTTGTTGCATCATTACCCATTCTGGTAGCCTCCAAACTGACAAGAGAAAGAATTATAATCCTGACCACTACCTTCTTATTCTTCATGCATGTATTAACTGTACAACTATAACAATAATTTTGTTTCATGATAACTTCTGCTTGCTAGTAATGCATTTCAATCTATCTGTCAATCCATTACCATTAACTGGACCCACTATTTATGGGGTACATAAAATACATACAGCATTTCACTACACTAAAGATTTCTTACTATTTTTCACAAATATTGAGACTCTGTCACATTCTCAGAGTATTAAACAGAAAATAACGGCTTGTGGAGTTGTGTTCTGTGCTAAAAACTGACTGGCAATAAGTTTGGCGTACTTTCCCAAAATTAGGCACATCCCTAAATTGATGATGCCTTAAAATCTTATCTAAAAGTACAGAAAGTACTGAAAAATACTTGAGTAAACTTAGTCAAATATCTAACTAACCTTACACGATAAATTCTCCCACCACCTGGAATAAAATGTTGTCAATATATAGCCAGCCTTGAAACCTGGGGCTACAAGCAAAATCCTGTTTACAGATATGGGATAACTTCACCACGAAGAAGCCTACATATCAGTGCAATCATAAACTAGTAAAATATTATTAACCTGGTATCTATACTTTATGTAAGGTCAAAATTATTTTACAGGACATTTCATGTCTATACAAAATATTAACTCTTTTGAAAATATTACTGGCTTATATTTTTCCAAGAACAAAACCCCTTCCAGAGATCATCATCAGTTTACACATCCATAAATGTAAGTATTAACATTAATTTAACAAAAAGCATTATCCAATTTTAATCAATATTAATTCTAACCTTTTTGGTGCTACTGTAATCAACAAAGACTAGCACAGAAGGATGCTTTTGTCTTCAAGAAATGTGCTTTCCTATCACAACCAAATCATTAAATAAGTCACTGGAGATGCCTACAGATCTGAGTAACCCTGGTGTTATCACGATGGTCAGTCTTGTGTCAACTCCCCGGTTCATATTTCCAACCCCTACAAGACCTCCAACCATGTAACCAACAAATAATACTTGTATTTTCCAATATAGTACAGGTGCTATATGATTCTTCAGATGAGAAACACAATCTGTAACTCAAAATCTATTATACCTAATAACAAAAGTGAGACTGAAGTGTTAGTGATACACAAGAGTGATGAAAGTGAGAAAGATGAAATACAGCAACTCTGTGACTGATCCAACCCCAGCATCCTAAAACAATGTCAAGAACTTTTAGGCTAATCTGCTACATCCCAAACTCAGTCCACTTTACAATACCAAACTTCCAATATAACATATTTTCCTTGAAATGTCAGTTAGATCCCAAAAGTAGCTCAGTGGTGTCCAGTGAGGCCATAAAAAGACAAATTCCCATACAGATCTTTGTCCTTTACCATTTCCCCATCCACTGTCCTCACTGTCACCCCTATCTGCCCTAATGGTATCCTCACCTCTTCACACCTTCCAAAACATTTTCTTGTTCTCTATGAAGTTCACAGATTCTCTCCCCATCTCCCATACGCCTTCTATTTCAGCTTTTGCAGCTTTCTCTTGACCCTCTAAACATTTTCTTTTGCTTCTCAAAATCATTGGCACCCCTTCCCTAACCACAAGTCCAATCCCCTTCCATTCTCTCTAATAAGAGACACATTCCTTCCTCCACAATCCTTTTTCATGTATCCAAATCCCATGCTATATATACCACACATTTCACCCAGATACAAAAGACCTGCTTCACTAAATACTTTCCACACATAGTTTCATCCCTTTATACCATTCTTCACTCAGCTTCTTCTGGTAACCATATCTTATTTCATCTGTCCCTAAACCCAGCATCAACTTTCACTCTTGCCCTTATTAAGAAAGGACCAGACATTCCTCCTGCTTTTATTCTCTTTATGTTCATACTCAGAAACTCACCCTTGCATATATATGCTAATAGACACATAATCCATTAGCACCCGCTGACTCCACATATACTTGACCATGAACCTCTTTCTTATAATATGACTTATCATTATACCCTTTCAGCACATGGCTCAACAAGCCTCTCTTCCCTTCAATTTACACTAGGGATCCCAATGACAATTATAAAGGACTATCTGTCTACCTAAACCTCTGACACCAGTTCCAACTGGAACTCCCTCGAAGGGGTGGGGTAACAGTCTCCATAACTAAAGAACTCCAGTGCTACTTCTTAGCCTTTAAAGCCTCACACTTAACAGGCCACTGACAGAGGGCAAGTCTTACACGGTGTTAGCAGAGACTCCTACCTATTGTTCCTAAAGACTACTTCCATCTGATGCTCCTCCCTAATACTTCCACCTAATGCTCCTACCTACAACTTCTATCTACTGCTCCTACCATTTTGCCAAAAGGCAGAGCTAGTGCACAGTGCTCTGCAAAAAATCTAGCTACGAAGAATGAGTTGGATGAGTTAAGTGTTGTCAAGAGTTACATATGACAAGGAGAGAATGTATGTTTGTGGACAGAATGCCAGTCATCTACATGTTAGCGAGGCAGAAAGAAAAGAGAGCTACCTTGGTCAGAGTACCGCAACTTTACAACCACTAAAGTACTGACTTACTAAGCAGATGTCACTAATCCTCCTAACACCCAGGTGGGTAGTACTGGTAAAGGACTAATAAACCCATTTTTATGAATTCTGAAAGGCTTTCTATGCTTCTCCAAGTTTTTGGTATAAATGTTCTGAGTATAATTTTAAGTCACAAGATGAAACTGATGAGCAAAAAAAGTACCATAAGCTCTCAAGTTTTTAGCATATAGAGAAATGGTGGACGAATGAGTGATACTTTTCAGAAACAGAAGGAGGCATGTATGTAGCATGTATGTATGGTGTGCAACTGTAACCTAATGCTCTATTACAACCACAATGAGAAAATAAACCTCATCGCACCTTCTTCACTAATGCTACCAGTTCCAATAAGTTCATTAGCTAGTTGTAAGTCAGAATCTTCCTGAATCTTTTGAAGTCTCATTTTTTCAGCCAGTTTTGCTTCTGGAGTCTGTGCTGATTCCATTTCCTCTGCCTCTTTCTTCCGCCTTTCACGTTCCTTTAATAGTTTTGCCTGTTGAGGGATACTGAAAAATCAGTAATGAGCAACATGATTCTCCGATGAAAATTACTTAAAACTGTAAAAAACATCATTGTTTTATAAGAGCAATAAGGAAAAAATGCAAATCAGGAAGTTTTCATAGTTGACTCAAATCCAACCACATGAAAGTTATACATCAACAAAAGATACAAAATTAGTAATCATAAAATACATAAGGCCTTATCTAACATATAATGATTCATATACATTTTGTCATTAATCATTTCCAGCTTATAACAGAACCTTCATACAAACCCCAACAATCACACTCCAAATTCTCTATATCATTCATGTCTCCTAATTCATTTTGTTTCAGTAAACCAGCATTCAATGACTATTTTCAAGGAATCCACATCAGTTCTCCCTTAAACTACTTGGTAAATCATCATGTTTAAAGAAATCCATATCGGTACTGAATCAAAGGACTTCGTAAATCACGGTTTTTCTAAATCAGAGCTTTAAAGTTGAAGTTCACCATTTCTAACAACATTTCTTAAAAAACTGAAAGCAATACTGTCAGTCTTAATCAATTTATATTCTATGCACTTTCTTCCACAAAATCTCATTTCAGGACATCTTTTAATATTTCTCTAATAGCAATTACCATGATTTCATCTTTGCTTCACAATTTTACTAGTGAATGAAAAAATAGGATGACCATACACAAATATCTGGCTCTGCAAATATCTATGATAAGACTTACCATGGAAACATGTCACAAGACCAAGTGATCCTCAGATAGCTATCTACATCAACTTTCATACACTGCATGAAATTCTTATCTTTATCATAACTCTTTAGTTTCTTAACATTACCATTAAAAGCTGTACAATCAGAAATGTAACCTAAATGTGAATGTAAAATTATGGTAATCCTTGAAAACATGAAAATCACCTTCATATAGCAAACCTACTATTTTGCCAAAGGGAAACAAAAAGAACGTCACAAAACTGGCTAACCCCTTAACCTCTGTAACTGTGATCATATGTGCTCAACAGAGAGACTGTAACTATACTTTTATGGGCTGCCGCTTCCTACTCTCATTTAAATTCAAAGGCAACCTTTTTCAGCATGCACATGCCTTATATCACGAGCAACTAAAATCAGTGTTAAGAAAAATTCCTGCAGTGTCATACCTATATAATACAGAAGGGGATGGTATGGCCAGGTCCCTCCAAAGTGTATAAACATGCTGCTTTCCATGACAATCATATGGCCTTGTGAGCCTGACTCAGCAAATTAGTGACTGACTCTGGAAACTATTGATAATGGTATTGATTCAATGAATGTTGAACGTGATCTTGACCATAATGGGAAAGTGATCTTGACAATGAAAAATAAAAGGGAATTACAGTGAAGTATTTAGAATAAGTGAGGGCATGCATGCTATATACACAGATGACTCGGATCACTGTGAATAACATATATATATATGTGAAAACTATGTAAATAAAATGTTACATGTATTGAATAAGTGATACATCAGAAAATAATGCAAATATGTCATATGAAAAATCACTATAGCGCACAGTGACAAATTTTACAAAATCATTATTCAATATTCACTGTAATCATATCACAGAGAGCCTCCCAAAGTGTGACGTGTAATTTTCATAAAAAGAAAAAAAATATGTGCGAATTACTTAACTAAGCTTGTTGGATGGGGGCTCCTGAGGTTAGGACAGATTCTGTCGAGTCAGATGCTATATCAGTCTGTGCACCACTGGCTAACAGACAAACTCTTTACGTCCGCTCAGCACCAACTTAAGATAATTTGTCTGCTTTTTTTATTTCTTATAAGTCAAATTAACTGATAAGAATAAAATATCTTTTTTTAAATTTTTCAATAAAACTCCTTACTGGGAACCCCCTAAATTTTGGGGGATCCACTATTTGTGGGTTAAGAGCAGTCCTTGATGAGTCCATGGCTAAGAACTATGCAATGTTAAACCACTAATATTTGCTAATAGTACGTAGTAGCTGGTAGGAAGCCATCAACCTGGGAAGTATATTACAGGTACTACCTGCCCGGGTATTGGGAGGCTTAGTGATGGCTGCACAGTGAGTCAGCTTGTCACACATAACAAAACAATCGACTCACACGACTCATTCTTTGTAACTACATTTTCCTGCAGTAAGAGCTTTGTACTTGCCTTGCCTTGTAGCAAAATGGAAGAAATAATAGACAGAAATAAAAAGTAGGATCAGTAGACAGGAGCATTACGTAAAACCATTATTAGTAGTAGATAGGAATATTAGCAGAACCATTAGGTAGAAGTAGTAAGTTAAAACATTAGGCAGGAACATTAGGAAGGTGTAGTCCAAAAGAACTTTAAGTATGAGCTTCTAGAAATAATGCACTAGAGTTGTGATATACCAGTGGCTGTTAAGGGTGAGGCACTAATGGCTAAGATGTGGCAGTGGTATTCAACAGTTACGGAAACTTTTGACATGGCCACACCCTTGAGGAGTTCCAGAAGGGAACAGGCTTCAAAGATAAAGACAGATAGATAGAAAAATAGTGTTATGTGCTAATCCTACTTGATGGCAAAACCTAATCATGTTAACAAATAAGTAGGTCTATCAATCCAATAAAAAAAGTGCCGGTAATCTACTGAAGAATAAACCTCGTGATATATATTTTCAACATTCAAAAACATATTGGCCATGCAGACTGCCTATCTGGTTATTAACTCACTTCTTTCTCAGCAATTATGTCTTCTATTTTCTTCTTTTTCTTCTTATTTTGAGTTGTGCTAATCCCAGTGCTAGTTTCATTTGCATTCTTTTTCTTGTCTTCTTCCTCATCATCCCAGTTTTCCTGCAATCAATTTAAAAATAAATGAAGCAGCACTTAGTCGAAAAAATAAAATATCATGGATGGGTGAGGTAAAAAATGTGCACTTTTCAACAGAAATATAACACTTTTCTTAAAAGCTAACCTACATGCTTAATAAACCAGGATATGGAACCAATACCATTTTGTTCCCTGGTGGCCATGGTCAAAACTTTAAATTTCTGGTTTTCTTGTCATAATGAAATGCCCTTTAAAGCCAATATGTCTAAGAAACCTACTTGTATTAGACATAAAAGCATTCTTACGGGTGAATACAATCCTAAGAAGACAACTTGTAATTACTAGACATTACACTAAAATCAAAAGGGTAAAGTGGGTGAAAAATAGGGAATCAAGAACCAATTTTGGTACATGACATTACAATATGCAGTAGGAAGTGTCTATTTATGTTTTTCAAACTATAACTTGAAATCAAAACTACCTATGAATTCTGGCTATAATCAACCAGAGTCCACAACTTAAACATAAAAGTACTGCCAACTACACTGACAAAACGAGGAAGGAGTGAGCCATCAAAAGCAGGTTCAAAGTCTGTACCCTTTCTTCGATCATGCCATCATGTTTTCAGGATAGTATCAGTCACAGACAACATGGTAAATGCTTTGGAGGGAGGTGCCACAGGGTTAATTACCCTGTTTAGTTGAAACTACGACAAGTATTAATAAGGAAAAGAGAATGCAAAACAACACCTATTCAGAGAAGACTGATCAAGAGGCTAAAACAGTAAAGGTATCCACATGGACAAGCTATTCTTAGTTTGTACCAGCCTTCTTAAAAGGAAACTATGAAAAACTAATGTTTCAGACCTGAATAGTCACCATACCTACTGATATCCTACTTACTTGTCCTACAATCCTTTTAGTTTATGCTTCTCCAATGCAAGTAATATGAGGTAAGAGGTACTCTTGGAGTTTTTATCACAAACAAATATGACTGCAAAGAGTTTTTACCACTAATGCCTATTACCTTGCAAGATCATCACAGCTTCATAAATCATTATATATAGTGGATATAAACCTCTTACTGACAGTCTTGACAGCTCCACATAAGAGTGACTAGTGTATGGAACAATCTAGGCTCTAGCATCTGGTCAATGTAAGAAATGTCACTACAAGCATTAAAGGCTCTATAATTCACCTCCAGGCAAAGGCAATGGCTTCATGATTTTTAACTGTCCTGTGTATGTCAGCCACAATGTAGAGAAAAAAATTACTTGGGCATGTGTAAGCCAGCCACAGTGAATACATTACAATTGTCACACGACAGAAGTAAGGAACTGGTATCCAAAACAATAACACACGCAGCTTGTCTTTTGTACCTGATTCAGCAAATGTTGGGCAAGTAGTAGTGAAGAGGTTTCCCTTGGCCTTTTGAAAAAAGCTGCCCAATTTTAGCTCTATGGCATGCCGTTTTTACTCACAATAAAACTCCCTGTTGGGATCATTATCCTTACTGAGGGGGGACAGTCTCATCCAGGTAGTTGAAAACTATGTTAACTTATCAGTTTTCAATTGGCATTTGGTTGGGAGATATTTCTCTCCTTTCCTCTTGGGTTTTACTGCCTCTAAATGCATTATTCTTTTTAAGAGCTATTACATCTAAAAGTGTGGTCACAGGAAATATGAATCTGTTTCCAAATTTTCAACTACTTTAAGTGCTGAATTTTGCATAATGAAGCATGGTTATATGGGGGATGGCTATATTTCCATATGAAAAGCTTTGACCCTACAAGAAGTTAATTAAATTTCCTACACAAAGGATGGCCCTGGTCCCTGGTCAAGATACGACACTGGTCACTAGACAAAATGGGCCAAGTGATTCCAACCCACCCATCGTATTGAAGCAGTATCCACAATCTACTCTCAACACTCCTAACCTTGTTGAAACAGTCTCTATGAAATAAACTCTAATCCCCATAATCAAGCAAGAAAACCCCATGCCTTCAGAAACATCAGTTAAGTTCGTCTAATTCCAACACTCCTAACCTTGTTGAAAATATCTATGAAATAAACTCCAATCCCCATAATCAAAAAGATCTTGTCTTCAGAAAAATCAGTTAAATTCCATCAGACAGATCCAACAAAGCAGATGCTTGACTGCCTGAAGTTGTACCTACGGTGGGACAATCCCTGGGTTTAAATGTTTTGTTACCCTGGGGTAACAACGTTCTTGTCCCTGCTCATGTGTATTCCCCCTGGGTAGAATCCATAAACAGAAAGCCTCCAAAGGAAAAAATAAAACAGAAACAGAGATCAAAGCTATATCAAACATTCCTAAAGGTAACAACATAAAGTGGTGATAATGTCAGTATATACAGAGAAGATATGAGTGCCATATGTTATGAATCTAGTCAACTTATTATACAAATTATTCAGTTTCATAATACATCAAATCCTAACCAAAGCACTACAGGATACATGTCCATGGTAGGATGGAAGAGGCCAGAATGGGGAAAAAAAAAAGGACTAGAATGTACACATACAACCAGGATCGAGAGAATTGCATCTCAGTTGGTAACAATGGCCAAGGGATGCTTATGTCAACACCAGTGGAAGCTACTCATTGGTCATTGGGTGGATCCAGGATGCTAGCATCAAATAGGTGGTCAGTAGGGGATGACAGGGTATTACCTCACCAGATACCAGGGGGTTAAGAGGTTTCTAACTCCTAAGGGTCATGGACATTTTCTCAAGGCTCACAAGAAGATCCTACCCTTGAGAGAAGTACCAAAATAGTAAGGACGACTGTAAGATCAGGGAAAAAAATGGTCCTAATCAAAGTGAATAAAACACTTATAGAAATGAAGAGAACATATGAAAACCTTGGATAACATCTCTAACAGCCATCATTTACATAATTTTCGATGCAACTTGTCAAAATATACCAATGTTAACAGCTTTCATTGCATCCTGCCAAGTGTAGAATATTTGGCAATGTGGCTTTGTTAGCTATGATAAAATACACAGGCCATAAACTGCATATTTACTCCATGTACTTCATTTTCTTCTCATAAGAAAGGGGATCACATCTTAAAGTAGGGACATTACAGATACAATCTGCAAACCTGCACAAAAATCTTATCATTCAAATACTTACAGTTAGTAGCAGCAATTTTGAAAGGCACAAATGATGTATAATAATACTGACACACTATGTAGGCAGGGCTCTGAAGCAGGCAAGAATTTTGTGAAAACAAAGAAAATAGACAAAAACATTTTTCAGTCTTATTTGCTGTTTTCTAATTTAGCAAAGTAGCACTAAAAAGACAAAAAAAAAAAAAGGTCTTGCTTCCACTCTGCAGCTATCGTGTATAATGAATTGAAACCAGACCCAACCATCCATAGATAAGCCCTACAGATCACTTCATAAACCCTGATTCAGCCTTATGGGAGCATGTCATTCCCCATATACCATACTCTTCCAATCTGCTTTATTCCTTCCACATCTCTCAACTTCCTGACACTGCTCCAATCTGTTGTATTCTGTGCCTGCCCCTTAACTTCCTGAAAGTTCAGGCCCTGACACCCCAAAAGCCCTTTTCACCCCAACCTTCTAAATTCTTCTTGGCTTTCCTCTCTGTCGTACTCCCTACACTTCTACCATGTAGAATCCTTCTGCCAAGTTGATCTTCTGTCATTCTTTCTTCATTCATCCTGACCATATGTTCACACAATTACAACAGATCTTAGCCAGCTCTCTAAATCACACCACACTCATTACCACATCTAACTTACAGTGTAATTCCTTGCACAATCAACCATCTTCATACCACATATTGTCCTAAGGCATTTCATTTCAAAATCATTCATCCTCATCCATTCTTTTGGACTACAGACCCAAGACTCACATTATATAGATGCAATAACAATCAATCTTGCCAAATACAAGAATTTATCTAATGTTATCTAATCTAAACCTATCATTTCATGATATAAGAGGTTTACACAAACCTGAACAAAGTACTAAAATATGGGAGAATCTGCAAGAATCATGTACCACTTATAAAAATTATATTGTAACTACCAGAAAAACCTAGCTACCACTATAAGCAAAACAAAAAAAAAATAAAATAAAATGAAAAATATATGATATTCATATACAATTAATTCAATGACTCCAGATAAAGCATGTGCTCTGTGAAAGCAATTTTCATCTGTCCCTACTGCTAACCCACTAATGCAGAAAATGAACAAGTACGAAAAAGATAAGAAAGGTAACACAAGAAAGACCCTTTTCAAGCACTTTTCTTGAAACTGTACTTTGAAAAACAAACTTTCTAATTCTTACTCCTTTATCTTTGTCCCCTGTAACTATCTTTTAGGAGCAATAAGGTCAAAAATCACTTCATTTGGAAATGACAGCAAGTTGTTGTCATATTAAGTATTTTATGGTTAAGAATTGAAGACAAGTTTATATAACCAAGCAATTGTACCAGAAAATATATCACATATTTTTTCTTGATGTCTATTAGAAGCTAAGTAGGGGCCTCTTATAAATCTTTTATTATTCAAAACCCTGATCTTAACTGCCCTTACCACTATCAAGTTACAGAATACTTTAAAATAACTAAAAAAGACAAGGATCATCATCAGTAAACTAATTTCCACTACAAAAGAAAGACAATTTAAAACTTACTTCTTTGGTGTCCCTAAAGCAAATTTCTACTTCACTTCTGAGAGCAATTTTGTATCTTAATTAGCTTGGATGAATAAAAGCAATAAGAACTCCATAGGTCTAAAATGACAAAACTTCTTGTACTCTAAATCTAACTTACAGAAAAAAATAGATGCATGTAAGATTTTATTTCACAGTGAAACATATAGTTTCATACACAGTAATCTTAGCAAGTGAATAAAAGTACACCCCTAAAATAACCTTTTGGTTGTAATCATAAAGTTTACAGCACCTTCAAAAATAACTTCAATATTGACAACAATCATTTACTAGGATTCCGTGCATACAGTAGAACTCTTTTACATTAGCAGTTATCAAACAACTGTTACATTGTTAAATTTCTTGGGCTGGTATTTTGTTTCATTACCTTGTTGCATTATTTGCTGCCTTATCAATTTATACAATAGCTGATGAGAAGGCAGCCTACCTGTTTACCTATGCAGTAATATTTTGAATCAAAAGTACATAAAACTGGTATCAGGAGATTATAAACTAATAAAATTCACTTCTAGTTCCAGAAATAACTTTTAAAAACTAGATCCTCAAGAAACTTAGTTTTCTACAAAGTGAGCAAGGCTTTCAAACAAGAAATTGCACTACATTCACATGCAAATCTTTCATAAATATTGAGTCATTATTCAACATCAGGTGCTCTCATCAACCCCCTTCCCCCAAGCTCTTGCCTGAGGTTCTTCACTTTAGTACTCTACTATTGCCATTTATTTAAGTTAGCTCACATTTCTGTACACTGCTTTTGCTTTTACATACGTTCTCTACCATTAAGCAAAACAAAATTTGATGACCGTGCTTTGGTCCAAACTGTTAGCAGAATTTTTTTCCTTTCAGCCATCATTTAAGAGTTAATCAACCTGGTCTCTCCTGATCTTCAAACTCATCACAATTAACACCTTATCTAACAGCACACAAAATATAATGCTGCAGATCACACTGCCACTCCTGTTCTACTCTTCCATTAAACACTACCCTTACACTAAAATTGTCACGTAAATCCCAATCAGCCCAGGGTTAATGAAAAAAAAAAATCGTCTTATCAATTACACAGAAACACAATGAAAAGTTAAACAAAAACAAATCTGGTAAATCATACATACTTGCTATTATACAGACCAGAATGTTAGCATGCTACATGAACTCGGATTATCATGCGTTTGTTGACTCATGCTGATTCACATATCTTCATTTCCTCTCTGCCAATGGATTATTGATAAAAAAAAATTGTGCTATATGGGCAACTATAACCTAGGTTTCTTCCTGTCGTAATTACAACTGCGTGTGATGTAAGGCATCTCTATAAACCAGTAATATGCACCTTTGTATCTAAGTGACAGTGGGAAGAAGCAATCCTTTTGGGTTAATAACCAAAATCCATGACAAAACGCACAAGACATTTTAACAAAACATTGTGCAAATCATTCTTACGTCTAAAATTTACTTATGACGTGATAGACAATACCGACCGAAGAAATCTAACGTAACCAAACCTAACGTTACTTAGAGTGATCACAACAGAAGTAATAGATTCTACTATATACTGTAATTCATTTACTTAGCGTTAAGTTTTGAAGAGTCAATAATCTTGATTACAATTCAGCTACCAAAAGTACACTCTATAAATATGCAAAATACGATTAATTTTGTGGTACTCCGCCCATATAAACGCAAAATATGATCAACTCTGTGGTATTTGGCCTACATCTACGCAAAATATGATTAAATCTGAGGTATTCTGCCTATATATATGCTCAAAATGTGATGAACTCGAGGTATTCTGAACGTACCAAAGTAACAGCCACGAGAAAGTCCAGTGTACTTTCTCATGGCAACGTCCTCATTGGCTGAGCCACAAGCTGCTACCACCACAGTCCTGTCAGGAATCAAAAGTCTGCCATTCTTGAGGTGGCAGACTGCTGTCCTGCTCCACCTGCCTGCCTTGTGACCTGTACTGTAAAGTGTTGTCATGGATCCCTGTCAACACTAACTTTCTCAAGCCCTGCCAACACATGTGACCTCTCGCTCAACACTGCAAATAAACTTTTAAAGTCGTTACGAGCTAGTGCTTAACTAGCTCCTTTAGATTGCCCCTGATGAATGGAACATCACATACCTTGTTAGGATAGTAAGAAGGCTTAACAGCACAAGAGATGGGACATACCTTGATTTCGTAGTCCTCGTCTTCCCCATCCCATTTGTCTGTCGGCCGTGACTGAGCCACGGTGGGGGGCTCGTAATCATCGGCGTCTGCAAATTAATGTCGATGAATGAATCTTAAATCCAAGAGCTGAAGGGACTGGGTTCATATGACCCCAAGTTAGAGACAGATTTTATGCGCAGCAGTTGAGACTCACCCCACTCCACGTCGGACATGTTGACGGTCTGGTCTCCCACAATGCCTTGCGTCGGCCGCGCGCCCACCGTCCTACACCCCTTCACCGCGCCCACTCTCCCAACACTGATATATTTTCCTCCTCTTGTCACTCACATTCATCTAAACTGCAGAAAATCATGAAGTCTAGATGACATCTGACAAATACGTGAAATTAACGGCACCTGCTACATCGTAGGCCAAGAGATTTCAGCACTTTGGTGGTGACTTGGAATTACACCATGTCAGTTCATCATGTGTTTCAAATTATATTTACAATGAAGATTTATTGCTACATTTATGTCTATTAACTGGTGAGATCCATATGGGGTGAATCGCGGGATTTCTAGATTATTCCCTACTCTAAGTAATTGATGCAATACATTTGAGTGTTGGCACGGCCCCAAGGATGGATTTAAACAAATATGTTCACAAGATGTTACACCTATGAGTCATCTTCTTTGATAATGAAAAAAAATATAAAATATCTATCACTGAAGCATAACCATGTAATAAAATAGGAATGAACAAGCTTACGAAACAACAATAATAAGAGTGGCACTGTTTAAGAAACAAATGGACAAAATGTATCTGTGTTGCAAGTTAAATATACCACGTGCAATTACAATCCTGATATAAATAACCCTAATAATATCTCAAACTCTTGTGTGTGTGTGTGTGTGTGTGTGTGTATTGGGGTTGGGGGAAGAAGGGCTAAATCCGACATGGACACCAGGTCTATTTCGTATTTGAACATTTTCCCCTTTTTTCCAGACACCATTTTCTCTCTGTCGACTACATGCTTTTGATAGTTTTTAGGTAACTCTAATGAGAAAATATTTCCAATCGGAATCCGGATTCATGATCAGCTTAGGCCTCACCTCAGGCTTGGGTGGGTGGGTAGGTGAGGTGGTTAGCAGCCGTCCAGCGGCGCTCATGACGATGGTGATGGTCATGGTGTCTGAGCAGACTCTAGAAATTTCCAGACTGGCAGACACCTTTTCCCCAAGCGTAGCATTGCGTGCAGGAAACTCCTTCCTAGGGCAAATTCTGACAGAAGGGAACAGGAAGGGTAAACTGCAAAATCTTGAGGCTTATATATATACTTGCAAGATAACACAAATTTAATTATTGGGCCGCGTATGGACCAAGCCACCTAGTACAGACATGGGACCAGGAAATTATTTGTATCCACACTCTCAATCCTCCTGTAGTAAAGAGATTAAGGACAGAAGGCCTTAGGTACAATATAATATTCACAAATCACCATTGGACAAAGGAGAGGTCACAGCAATGTTGCATTAAACTACAAAATTACTTTGACTGCAGTTGAGAAATAATACACACAACCAACCACATCTTATCCAATCTTTCTCTTCGGTAGGAACCCTGGGAACATTAGAATATCATAGCATTCTTTAAAATACACAATGTCTTGCAAAAACAGATTGAGACTATTCAATGCAATTCCGAGAGAAAAAGAAGCATGCATGTTGCGACTACTAACGCATATAAAAGGAAACTTGAGCCATGGCTGAAGTATTTCACTCATGAACCTCGTATACACTCTAAGTCAGAGGTGAGCAATTTATTGTTACTCCCATTTTGGCAAAATTTCGTTGGCAAATGAGTATTCTCTCTCTCCCTCTCGGTGGATGCATTTGCACGCAGGATGAAGAAATTCTTTACATGTGCTGGGTCTCTGGTGCAAGCTCAAGACCACATCTGTCAAAACTAGTTAATGGTGCTGATCAACCACTGTAGCAGCAGTGCTGAATATGCTGAGTTACCACTAAAGCAAAGGTGCTGATTGGCAGCCATACTGATCGGCTAAGTGCCACAGGTAATGAGCAACTGCTGTGGCAGCAGTGCTAATCTGCCACCATAGCAATGATGCTGAGCTATTGTAACAGAGGTGTTGAGCAGCTTCTGAAGCATTCTTGCTGTTCATCAACTGTGGTTGGGGTACTGAACTGCAACTAAGACGTGCTGAGCAGCCCTTTTGGTAGGGATAATGAACTGCCACTGTAACAGGGATGCTGACCAGCCACAATACAAGTGGTGGTGAATAGCCGTTTTGATAGGACTAAGTAACCACTGTAGTAAAAGTGCTCAAAAACCACTGTGGCTGGGATGCTGAGAGGCCACTGTATCAAGGGTGCTGAGTTACCACACTAGGAAGGGTGCTGCACTGCCAAAGTGACAGAGGTACCAAGTGTTCTGTGTGGAAGAAATGTTGAACAGGAACTTTAGCAGTAAAGCTGAGCAGTTACTGTGGCAGAACTGTCATTCTGCCAAAGGTAATTAACAGCTACTGTGTCAGGTTCTGATCAGGTAGGAGTGCTGAGCAGCTGCTTAGTAACTGGGCAAACCTAACAGCCTTGAATTCTGAAGAGCTCTATTTTTTCTCCCTTCATTAATCCTTGTCTGGACCATGACATCATTCTTAAAAATGTGCCAACTGCAAGTTATGCCTTGCTCATGTAATCTTCCATGTGTTCCTCTGCTAGGGGATGAAATTTCCTCTTATTTGTCTTGATACTTAACCTGCTCCAGTTGATGACTATATCTAGTGGGTAAATTTGGGTGGCTCATCCTATAATAAATCATATGTCCAGCCACGAAGATGATGTAACATTCATGACACTACCTCAATCATTCCCTCCCTTTCTTTACCCCAAATCCAGTCAACCTCACCCTCCACGAAACTTCACTAAGCAAATGCTTCCATTTCTTTTTCTGTATAACAATAAGTAAGGGAACTCTGACCCTTGCAAATTTTACTTTTTACTGTATTTTTGTCTTTAAACACATGTTATTCATGTTTATGGGGTTTTTCTGTTCTTGCAAACCTAAAAGTATAGCTAATGCCAGATGGCTGTGATCCTTAGACATTTGCTAATTACTTAATTGTCTCATAATGAATCAGCGATGCATTCAAAGTTAAATTTGTATATATATTAGTGTGGAAGTTTACAGTTTAAACAGAAAATACACAAGTTGAGGATGCGTATGAGTGAATTGAAAGGTTGCATGTACTTATCTAAGCCAGTTAATTGAGAATAACAATCAACAAATAAAATTCAGATATCGGTGTATATGCTATTTCTCAATATACTCTAGTTAACTTATAATCAGTTACTTTTAAGAGGATCCAAACTCTCATTGTTACCATTATTTAAATGGATGAGAAAAAGTATTTCTTGTTTGTGGTTTCGAGGCAGCTTTTTTTCATAGAACTGATGAAAATTATTTTTCTATTTCCAATGCCTAAAATGACATGGGTACATCCAGGATATGAGTAAGGGGAGGCAATTTATGAAGCTGCCAAGATCATGCTGAAAGCCTCAAAACAAGATGTGAATTTCAACCACTGATATTAATCAATTTCTAGTAAAACTGAATGCCACTGTCATATTTTAATCACTGATATTAATCAATTTTTCGTAAAACTGAATGCTACTGTCATAAGAGAAGCAAATTTCTTTACTATGAGTCTGGCATCCATTTTTGAATAAAAATAAATTCTTGATATTTGGTGATCTAAAACAACTGACACCTATGATCAAAGGAGTTTTCTGCAATGAAACAAATTAATATGCTTTTGTGGACACAGAAAATTCAACTTATAAACATATGTAAATCTTTTAAGGAAAGTGGTGAAAGCAGTGCATGTTTTCATTTGTCACATGTGTAATACACTGAAACAGTTGAGACATGTCTTTATATATATTTTTCCTTTTGCGGGAGTAGAATAGTTTGAATAATTGTAAAAAATATAACTGATTATCACAATCATTAACTTTATTGTATACTGCATAACCCATGGGAAGCAAATGCTCCTATTGCCTCCCCTTGGAAATGCCTTTGCTCAAAACCGTGCTGGTTAAGAAAGTGAAACACTGAGAAGTTATCAATAAATCAGGAGTTTAGTTGACCTAAGTTTTTGAAAGTGGAAAAGTTAAAGAAAGATGCAAGAGGAAAGAAAATTCCATTGTCCTACTATGTAAACAAAAGGAGGAATCATATTGGCTGATCTTCACATAGCTAGTCTCCACTCAGGGTAAAAGTCAGCAATTTGCATTCCACTGGTCCAGGTCTTAAGTGTCAGGACATATGCAGGAACTTCACAGGAGTAGTGGCTGAAGTGTGCAAGCAGTACCTCATGTTGGGGCAAATGAGACCCTGTAAATATGGAATGGCTTCTAAGATGATAAAGAAAATGTAGAACCTGTACAACACAGATAGATTTTAAAAAGTGGAGCTTGTAACAAAGTTTATTATGTGAGGTTTCCATGGTTGAAGAGAAGGAATGGTTGTGCCCAATATATTTGTCATTCTAAACTGCGGTGTTTTGAAATTGGATAAAAAGCAAGATTTAAGAGAGATGTAAATATTACATTTCTGCACTGTTGAATTTAATCAGGTTACTACCTTCCCATTCAGAGATGCCTTACGGGTCCAAATTATGAAAAAAAAATGCAGTATTATTACAGCCAAAGCAAGAAAGATATTTTGTGTTTTTTTTGTTGTTGTTGTTGTTACAAAACTCAAGTTTTTCTGATTTGTAAATCTTACTCTGAATCATCATCTGCTATTGATCAATGTCTGTAAGAAATTGGAACTAAACACAAAAAAGTGCAACATTAAGATTAGCAATTTGGTTTGCTGAGTTGAATTCAGTGCCTAACATTCAATAGAACTACAACAACTGACATGGTAAGGATCTTCCCTTTCAATGTAGTATCATGACTTGGTTTCACAAGTTTCTAGAGGTGGGTAGCATGAGAAACAGGCCTTAAAAGTGGACATACCAGTGTTTCAAATGAAACCATTGCCAATGTCCAGTCTCACCAACAGTCCTAAAACATCTGTTCATTGCACTCATGTTAACTCTAGATACCACGGTCAACAGATCACTAAGTTGTGAAGAAGAGATTTCACCTACTAGCTAAGAATAACCAATGGCATCAGCACTGTAGTAAAAGAGTATGATAGCTAACACAAATATTACTTGGATGTGCTGCATGCTACTGATGGTGCACATGTGGAGGCATACTGAAGAACTCAAGAAACTTCATGAGTTATGAAAAAATTAATAATTTGAAGGAGACTTTGTAAACACATATTTTCAAGCAGGAATTAAATAAGTATTTAAGTCAGAGGAAAATGTAAATTTGAAGAATGTAGAGTTGAATTATTGACATAAGTAAATAGGGTTAAATGCATAAAAAAGAAGATTGTTTATGGAGAGAAGAAAGCACAGGCAATAGGACTGATCCTTGAGGACCACCTTTTTTTGACAGGGTAAGAAAGAAATTACTTAAGTCAGTGACTACCATGATGATGGACTGGAAAGGAGACTAAGAATAAGAGAACAAAGGGAGGCAGATAAGACAAAGGAAAGAATTTTAGTAAGCAAAGATTTGTGCACACCTTATTAAATGCTTTAGAGATGTTAGGGCCCAAAACAAAAGATTTACAAAAATATCTGAGAGAGGAAGAATGGTGGGTCATACGTAGTTGATGATAAGAAGTAAACCTTCAAGATGTGCTTCCAAGGAGGTGGTAGGATTTGGGTTTTTTGATGGAGACAAACAAAGTGAGCAGGCATCAGAACTAGCTCAGAGACATATTCCTTCCAGATGTAAGGAGGTATGACATCAGACTCCTACACCTTGTTCTCCTATGGTAGCTGTGGGAAAACACAGTGGACTTTGTACAACGAGTGATAGGAGAGGGTGTAGGTTCACTCGGGGATGGAGATTAGACGTGGAATCATCCAGAATTTGAGAAATAGAATATGTTGGAAAGAGCTACTTTATCAGTTACAGTATTGGCTATAGATCAGTCAGGTCAGAAAAGAGGGGAAATTTGAATTTAAAAAAGTTGTTGGAAATTAATTTAGCAAAGGACAGTAACAAGTTGTCAGCATAATCCTTTCATTGAAATATAGAATCCAGGACTGACATCTTTGCAGTGATCCTGAACAGAAATCAAAGCAGAATGATTATCAGAAAGGAAGGGTTTTAGGGTCCAATATACTTTGTACCTGGTGGGATGAACATTGAAGCAAGATAATTGATCTTTTCCTCTGATGTGTATTGTTTAATCCTGTGTTGGAAACAGCTTTCACAGGTTTACTTGCTCCATGCTGTACCCAATTTTTGTAAATTTTAATTTAGTACCAATTTTTGTAAATTTTAATTTAGTACTCTTAAAAGCAATGATGGGATTGCTTTGGTAACTGTATGTGGCCATGGGCCATTATACACTTACTCCTGTAAAAGAAGTTGAGCTCACTCATAATTTGCTAGCAGCAGTGACCACATCTGCTCTGTTACAGTTTTACTATTTGTATACTTGTGATATATATCTGCACAAGATCTGCATATCTTATAAAACTGTTGATAAGAGTAACACGACCATACTGAGTATGCAATAGTGACAAAATCCTTCAAGTGATACTTTGGATGTCCAGAGATTTACTGCTCAAATTTTTCCTTCCATTCTCTACCAACACCTGGGATGTGCCACACATTATCTCTTAAACCTCTGGGCTTGTCATATGATAATTTGCACAGTAGGTGGTGGGAATCATCATATGATGTGCTAGTTTTCCTTTTTGTTTTCCTGTCAATGTTAGCACACTTTTTTGTTCACATCCTTAAATTTTAACTCCAAAAAAGTGGTCATTAATGAATTTCCTGATGAGAATTATTCACCTTCAATAATCCCAAACTGTTACCACCATAGGATCCATGCATCAGATTTAGGGCTAAATCATGGCAATACAAGTTATACTAGCTCAGTACTTTAAAAGTAGATCATGGCCTTATAAGTTATACTAGCTCATCACTTAGGGCTAAACCACGGCCTTACAAGTTATACTAGCTCTGTACTTTCAAGCCAAACAAGGCCACACAAATTATATTAGCTATTTGTAAATAACCATTTTACATGTACTCCATTCTTTTCATAATGGTAAGTAAACAGAAAATCTGAGGAGCTAATTTCTTTGTCTATAGTGTGAATGAAAAATAGTCACCTGGCACTGAGAAATTAAATAAACATTCATTTTTGCATTGTTTTGAAGTTGTTTGGCTATCTTTTCTGTTCACAGTAATGCTCATGTGTAATATGGACCACCATTGGCCCTTGTACATGGGTGGAATGTAAGCAAATGTGCAATACCGCCACCTGTGGTGAGTTTCTCTTTCTTCAGTGTAATGTGAATATTGTATTTTTTTTCCATAGTTTCTTTGTTTTTACAAGGTATTTCACATTTTCTAAAGGTTATTTTGCAAAAAATTCAGATTTTCATTGTCCCTAGCTGTACTGTGGGTGGGAATGGAGTACTCATGGCTATACAGAATCAATTGAGGAACAAAGCACATTAGACCATGAATGAAAGAAAGAACAAAGCACAACAGACTGAATGAGTTAGGAACAAAGCATATCAGACCATGGCTTTCTCCCTTTGGTGTTCCCAGGTTCTGCCAGCAAATGGTAACAGTGCGAGTGAGAAGTTACCACTGCAAAAGCTGCATCACTGTTAGAGGATGGAAAAAAGCACAGATTTGTTGAGGACCTTCCCATCCCAAAGGGGCCCACTTGAACACGTTCTTGTATGCAGCTGACTTGTAGCTGCAGGAGCCCCATGAATGAGCTCCTGGGATTGCAAAACTAAACTAAACTATTGCTTTCTCCTGATTCTCATTCCATCAACATTAGAGATCAGAAACAAAGCAAATCTGTTATTTACTGCCAAGTGCTTTGTCAGCTAGGTTCATACAATTTGTCAAGTTTCTTTGCACAGTCCTAGCTACCTTTCCTTGACATTGTTCCTCAAGTTCAAAACCTCTTTCCTTTTTCAGTAAAGTACATATACTTCCATTTTCTTTTTCTTAGTAGTTCTCTCTTCAGAGGTCCACTAACTACTGTGGAAAACTCTTGAACTTTTTTGGGACTGTAAATGTGGAAGCATATATTCAATTGTATTGCTGATAACTTGGCTCTATGGCATTACTTTTCATAGTAAGCCAAAATATAAAAACAATTTACAATTTAAGATTTTATTTGAGAAATAATTCCTTTTATAATCAATTACAATTTGTGCTGTTATGTAAGAAACAAATTTGTGCAAATACACAAAAAACTAACTTTCAAATAGAAGATTTATAAAAAAAAATTTAATTGTCAACTAACTGAAGTTTAACAGATAATCAAAACACACTTCTATTCATTAATTTGTAACTTCCTCAGGACTCCATTTTAAGCGAGTGCCCTAGTGTTACCCAGAGTTTCATGCAGACTCAGGATGTTCTACATTTGGTAGCAAGGAAATGATGGACTCCTTTGGAGTGAGGTTTTCTTTGACAAAACTGCTTCCAGAGATACAGCCTCCCCAAAGATGAATTTTCATTGGTGACTGAACCTCATGTAGGCAGTCAGTTAATGCCAATGATGCCTGAGTTTGGGAGTGTGTGTGAAAGGAGGAAGTTCTGTGAAAATCTGAATAAAGGAAAAGAAGACAGGCTCTTTGGAGTATGAATTTCATTGGAGAGAACTTGAAGAAAGTGGAATGTTTTAGATCTAACCTGGGAGTGGATAAGGCAGCAAATGGAACCATTAGAGCTGAAGTGAGCCATAAGGTGGTTGAGGGAGGGGGTGGGGGAGACTTTGGGTGCACTGCAGATTGTTTGGAAAGTGAGTTCACTGTCTTCCAGGGCAAAGATGGGTATATCTGATGGTACAGTAGGCCCATCGGTACTATATGGATGCAAGCCATGGGTCTTCAGACAAAAATGTACAGAATACAATCAATATGTTGGAAATGAAATGTTTGAGGACATGTAGTGTGAGGAGGGTTGATCAAATATGAAATGATAAGGTAAGAAAGAGATGTGGTCGTAAAAGGAGTATATTTCAAAGGGTAGAAGAGGGTGTGTTGAAATAGTTTGGATATATGGAGAGGATGAGTGAGGAAAAGATAATCATGATGGTATACATGTCTAAAGAGGAAGGAACAAGGAAAAGGGGAAAACCAGGGAGGAGGTGAAAGGATGGAGTGAAAGATGCTTTGAAGGCTTGAGCCTGAACATGCAGGAAGGTGAGAGGCATGCAAAGGAGGAAGCGAACTTGGGTGGTGTCATTTACAAGGAACAGCATGCTGTCAATGGGCTGAACTAAGGCATATGAAGCAGTTGGGGAAAACCATGGTAAGGCTTGTGGGGCCTGATTGTGGATAGAGGGCTATGGTTTTGGTGAATTACACAAAGTTAGAGAGTGGATATATGCAAATGAGGTCATTTCTTCATCTGGTCCTGGTGCTTTCTTACTAAAACTGGAAATGGCAAAAAAAAATCAGAAAAAAGTAATAATGATAACAATAGATGTTCCTGGACTTTACCTCACTTCAGTTATACAATGTATAAAAATTCACCTATGGCAAGGCTGTATTATTATCCGTTAATAGAAGGGAGTTCAGTTTTATCAAAGAAATTCTCTCTCCAAAGAGCCCACATTTCCCTGCTACTATAAGTAATCCAGCTTTGGAGCTACGGAAGTTCCTAAAACAACATCAGGACCCTTTCAAGAAAGGTTATCTGGGGCAATTACAAATGAATAATAATAACTATTCATGTAGTTTAATATGTTGGACTTAGGCTATGTAATCTGAACCAAAGAATATGGTCAGTTATATGAAATGAATAAATGAATCATACAAGCTAAAAACTACAAACTTAATGCACCTCTCACCACATAAATGTGACATTCTATCAGGTCTCCTGAGAAGCAATATTTCTGAATGGAGATTAACATACCTGTTTTCAATCTTGAGCAAACCACAGAAAGTAATACCTTACTGGGCCTCAGAATCAAACACAGCCTTCAAATTAAAGATGCTGAGTAACACCCCTAAACTATGGTGTCCTGAACATCAGAGTAAGACGATTTCAATCTGAAGTTGGCAAATTTATGAAAAAGTCTCCCAAAAAATAGGAATTCTGAGCAATACCTCCAAAAAATTACAATTATCCTCGCCCATCTACAAAAGCATCAATAAAATCAAGAAAATGACAATATAAATTTTTTTGCAACGACTTCATGCCCTCATCAGTATCTTGTAAAAGAGTTTAAAAAAAAAATGTACACAATGAACAATAAAAGAAAGGCAGTAAGTTAACCCAGGAAATAGGACATTCCTGCCGCTTACCAATGATGAAGATTGGGGTTGAGGGGCCTACTTCTGCAACATTAATTTTTGTAAAGCAAGGCATTTTTGCCTTTATGCACCTGATCCACTCCTTGTGAACATGAATGGAGTTACTGATAATACAGAGACAAAAACACATGGGTTCCTATTTTCCTGAGCTACTTCCCTTCACCTGTTTCCAAAACTAATGGATTCATTATAGACTCCAAATTTAACATGCCAATTTCTGTACCTTTATGACAACAACACAAAACTTTCACAATTCTACATTTTCAATATCAACACCAGCACTTCTGATTTTGCGGTACACCATATTAAAAACATTATGAAAAATTTTTACTTTTTTCAATATATTCTTTAAGCCTTTAAGCATCTCATTCTCTCTCCTTTCTTTATGTATACTATATATCTATTACTTAATGTGCCAGACCGTATATCAGAATGCAATCCTTACATTTCTACAATTATTATAAGGTAAATCAAACCAGTAGTTACACACATTACAACCTTTAACAGTGATGCCTTGAAAATAGGAACTCTTCATTGGCTCTTGGGCAGACATTCACCTCATGACAACAGAAAATGATATCTAAGAATTTTACACAACTAGAGCCATATGCATCACTGCTGACTTTCTATGTACACACACGTTTCAACATCATTAATGATAACAATGAAGAAAACATAATAATTTCACTAATTTGATACCTGGATCTATGGATAAAGCACTGAACAACATAATCTCCACATACATGCAAAGTAGAAAGACATTTATAGGGAAGGAATGTGGGTACTGGGGCCCCACCTAATGCATATGAATTTTGAACTTGATAAGTTTTTGGCATAGGGATATGTTTGTATGATGTAAGCTGGTTCATGAAACAATCAAAATAAACGTAATGAACCGACAATGTCTAAATACTGGTCAAAATTCTGAGTAACCAAGAGATGTCCTAAAATTCTGCAGGCACCCTGATACACTGTAATGTGGTGCCAAACTTGTATCTCAGTCTAATGGAGACCATGGCCTGTTCTTAACAGTGGGGTAAGTGACCAATGGCCTACTCAAGTTACTGAATAAGCCTTTCAAAGTTCAATTTTGAAATTTTGTAAAAAAAGAAAAAAATCCAACTTTTCAACTGACTGATGTCTCAAATAAGATCCTAATGCTACACAGAGGGTTGCTACAAGGGCCTGGATATTTTGGTTTTCTGTATAGGGAGAAAAGTATTAACAAAAGCAAGCTTATTAAAGCTCTTGGACTGATTTTAGATGTTTACTTAAAACACAAAGGTTTCTTGAATAACGGAACAGAAACCATCAGTCCAACACTTTCAAGCTTCAATCATTTGAAAAAGCAAACACACTATGAAGAAAAATGAAGGAGGTACGGGGAGCACTTTCACTAACTACATGAGGTGGTAACTATTACATAAAGTGAACATAAGCAAACATACCATTATCAGATTATGAACACATTTCTATCATATTCTCAATGATGAAAGTAATTCTTATCAACCATACTGCCAGAACTGCAGAAAATTAGAGATAACAAAGGCAATATGAAACTACTTTGGCAAATCCCAGTAATAATGCACACTCGTGATACAAAATGAAAGCAGAAACATATAGCTCCTTATATGAAGCATGAAAAAAAACCCTCATATGTTGATGTGTTAATAATGTTAATAATAATCTTAGATGCACGAAAAAGTTTCATTTCTGACAACTGAGTCATATTACTTTATAAATATGTTCTTAATATATAACTAGACCACACAGTATAATACATCAACAAAGTTATCAACAAATGTATCATGAAAGATCCTTAATTCTAGGATTTATTTGGAATTATATTTTCTACCATAATTTCAAAATAATAATGGCAGTAAAGCTAATAATATAATTCAAGATAAAATCTAAAACCCTATAAAGAAATACTAATCATCTCAACAGCTACAAATGTTGAAAGCTATCTATCTATTCTATCTATATCTCTGAAGCCTGTTCCCTCCTGGAACTCCCTCAAGGGGGTGGCCACAGCAATGGTCTCCATAACTAGAGAAATCCAGTGCAACACACACATGGAGTTCATATGTTGTCCGCATGCACAGAAAATACATATACCCTAATAAAACCAAGAAGGTAATCAAAATAGTGATGAATATTCAAAGCAAAAAATAGGATGCACTAACCTGAAGTGCATGAATGCATTCTTCGACAACTGACAGGAACTGCTCACAGCAACTCATATGGCTATCAATTAAGGTGTGAAATAAAAGTTACTACACACCATTCCCCTGCCTGTATATGGCATTCATATAGATAACAAAAAAATCTATATGATTCTCTTTTTCATGTGTGCTACAGCACAGTTAATATTACTGCACATACTTACGAAAGAATCAGATTCACATGGACTAGACAAGCTTTCCTTTTTATTATAAGTTGAGCTGCTAAAAGTGCTGGTATTCTCAGTGAAATCACAGCCAATAAGAGTTTGAGAACTACATGGTAAATTGATAACATCTTACACAAAGCAAGTAAGAGAAGTTGCACGAGACTGATAATCTACATACAAAGGCAGCACCAAAAAATAATCTCAACCAAGGGATGTTAATGTAAATGATAGAATAACTTTTTATATAAACTTCACAGTTCCACTGACCTTTAAAAAAATCTATTGAAAGCATAAGACCCCTGCTTGCTAATATATAAAAGATGGATTGGAACATGATCATGAGACAACTGCATATGCCTTTGGTATGAGAGATGAGCTAATCTGGAAGACAAACTGAACAATGATTGATGGCTAAACCTCAAAGATTCCAAAAACTTGGCCATTTCATGACTCGCAATGAACATCGATAATAGGACGTGGTAAAACATCCTAACGTGAAGATAATCCTATGCACCTTTACCTTTTGAAAGATAACGTGACTGACAGGTCTGTATTATTCACTATCTCATTCATATCCATTTATTTCCACACTAATGTACTGATTTCCACGATAATGTGATCTGATAAGTCTGTATTATTCACTTTTACATCTGAAAACAGTATCATGTCACTTATTATCTCACTGTTTCCCATAATCACTCTGTGGTTTACTTGTACAGGACTGAATGACTCCCAAAGATTCATTAATCTTTGGAACCGTTCTCTTTCATATGCTGAATTATTATTCCTTTCACTGTACATGTATCTGCATCCATAATTTACTCCTCTTTCTTGTAATTCAAGAAAACGTCAGTTAAAGTGACCTTTTCATATGATCATCATGTCCAAATGATCACTGGATCTGGCTTATCCAATACCTTTGATATTTCTTCAGGCTTCATCGATATTCCTTTGAAGCCATTTTGCTTGATCTTTGGTGGTCTGAAATGATACTAAATCTACTGTATTTACAACTTAATAGTGGCTCATCTTCACTACCTGCTTTCTATCTAGCTTATTATGTGATGTGCATATATTGCTACATCAACTTGTATGCGTTTGGCTCTCTCTGTTCTAATTGTCCCAAAATAATCAAAGTTTGCCCCATCTCTCATTTTCTCATTGGGAGATGTTTCTCTGATGTTGACTGGACTGTTTTGTTTGTCCTTGTGTGTTCAAACATAATGAACTTTGATATCATAATTCTCACATATTAGGCTTCATGTATTTCTATATTATTTTCCTTATCTTACCAGACACCACCTGCATGAGGTTACACCACATGTGAAAAGTCATCTTTGGTGAAGCTCTATCATTGGGACTCAGGAGTACATTTGCATCAAAGGACTTTATATTTCCCTGCAACTGGAAGCAGTGCAGCACTGAGCTGCAGGAGCCTTTAAAAAGGTCCTGAGTAACACCAGGAATCTTCTACAGAAGTTGTTCCTTGGTTAATTATAAAAACACAAAATGAAGGTTATTTTCCAAGGTGTTAACTGACTCCATCTGCTCAAGGTTACACATCGAGTGAAAAGTCACCTTTGGCAAGGCTGTATCGTTGGGAATACAGTCTCATCAAAAAGCTTCTAACTCCAAAGAAGTATACATTTCCCTGCTACTGGAAATAGTGCATCCTTGGGTTGCAGAAGCCTTTAGAAAGATCGTGGATAATGTAAGGATTCTTTTGTAGAAACCGGTACTGGCATAATTCAATAGAAACTGGTCCTGGCATAATTATCAAAAGATTATTCATATTATCTTCCAAAGACTAACTATTCCCTAATTTGCCTTCGGCTGGTTTCTGGTCTTTGTGTACTCATTCAATTTGCTGCTTAATTTTTCATTCAGAGCAATATTAATCCTGATTTCCAAGGTCCTTTCTTTGTCTCAATCATATTTTGTGTTTTCACTGCTGTTTTACCCCCATTTCTACCAAGACTTTCCTTATATGGTTCTCCAATGAAAAAGAATTCCACTGATGTGTTTTCACTGCTGTTTTACTCCATTTCTGCTGAGACTTTCCTTGTATGGTTCTCCAATGAAAAAGGATTCCACTGATTTGGTATATTTTTTCATCAGCACATTGTGGCCAATCACTAATCTGGTTCTCAATTCCTCTTAGTCTGGTTCATGTCATCATCCCATTTTAGCCTTTTGTTCATTGCTGGCCCAATAATTTTGCTTACTGTGATGTCTTCAGCGCATTCAATTCTTTTCTTTCACTTTACTAGTAAAGTCTGGTATCCTCAAAATAAAGGGTACAAAAGCTAATACTGTTCCCTGTGGTACCCCAAACAGAACATCTTCCTGACATGGTTCCATCTACTATCACAATGAACTTTTTATCAGTTAGAAACTCTTTAATCCAGCTTCCTAGAGAAAGCAAAGAAAACTGAGACATAATAATCATTACCTTCAATTGAACTACTTATTCATCTGTTTAAACTATTTTAAATATGAATTTGAAGTGTGAATTTCATCTAACTTAACTGTGAATAACCAGCTCACACTGTAACACACCGAAAATTTGGTGTGTTGAAAGCGAGCAACCAAGCACTAGTATTTTAAATAGTAAGACACCAGTCAACTCATACCTGTAAAGACCAAGAAAGGAACAAAAAATTTATGCACTTGCAGTGCAGTCCTTTGGTGGGGGTGAATAATTACATGAAGATACCTCATAAAGCCAAATGCATCTGGGTGCCTTCATGAAGGAGAACAATCATCAGCTACTGGTTGTTTTTAATTTCAAACATTCATTGAGCAAATGCCCTGTCATTATCTTAACACATCAAAAGCTTTATTGATAAGCTTAAGCCTGCAAAGCAGATATAATTCACATGTCACCTGACTGAAAGGAATGTCTTGTAGAGAAAGAATCATTCTTGTGGAAGAAAGAATTATACTTGAGTATGGGTGGTGTGGGAGCAGCTGGATATAACAAAACTTTGTGTAAATGATCCAAAGTAATAATTATAGCATAAAGAAAGAAACCACACTATAACAAAAAATACTGTCTCAGTAATGTTAATTAGTTAAGTATCTAAATATAATACATAATTACACACTAGTAATATGCACACAACATAAGGTAATGTTGCTGGAATGTTTCTTAGACAATGACTGTTTCTTACCCAATCAGATTAAACTTAACTTTTGAGAATTCATGTCCACTATAAATAAAAAATTTGTAAGATCTGTACATTCTTCCATTATACCTGCTCATCTTTTCCTGCCTTAGAGAGGTAGTATCAAGAAGAGATTTGAGACAACAGGCTCTTGTGGAAAGAAGAAATATTAGGTTCAGCTTAAGTCAGGTACCTATTTTCTCAACCAGCCCTTAGGAGAAACTGAATTGTTGGACTTACTGAAGTGGGGGTAACGATGCTGCTTCCTGTGGGTTGGAGTAGCAACAGGAATGGATGAAGGCAAGCAAGAATGAATATGTACTTGTGTATATATGTATAGGTCTGTGTATGTGTATGTATATATATATATATATATATATGTACATGCTGATATGTATACGTGCATGTTTTATTATTATTATTATTTTGCTTTGTCGCTGTCTCCCGCGTTTGCGAGGTAGCGCAAGGAAACAGATGAAAGAAATGGCCCAACCCACCCCCATACACATGTATATACATACACGTCCACACACGCAAATATACATACCCATACATCTCAATGTAAACATATATATACACACACAGACACATACATATATACACATGCACACAATTCACACTGTCTGCCTTTATTCATTCCCATCGCCACCTCGCCACACATGGAATAAGATCCCCCTCCCCCCTCATGAGTGCGAGGTAGCACTAGGAAAAGACAACAAAGGCCCCATTCGTTCATACTCAGTCTCTAGCTTTCATGCAATAATGCCAGAAACCACAGCTCCCTTTCCACATCCAGGCCCCACAGAACTTTCCATGTTTTACCCCAGACACTTCATATGCCCTGATTCAATCCACTGACAGTACGCCAACCCCGGTATACCACATCGATCCAATTCACTCTATTCCTTGCCCGCCTTTCACCCTCCTGCACGTTCAGGCCCCGATCACTCAAAATCTTTTTCACTCAATCTTTCCACCTCCAATTTGGTCTCCCACTTCTCCTCGTTCCCTCCACCTCCGACATATATATCCTCTTGGTCAATCTTTCCTCACTCATTCTCTCCATGTGCCCAAACCATTTCAAAACACCCTCTTCTGCTCTCTCAACCACGCTCTTTTTATTTCCACACATCTCTCTTACCCTTACATTACTTACTCGATCAAACCACCTCACCCCACATATTGTCCTCAAACATCTCATTTCCAGCACATCCACCCTCCTGCGCACAACTCTATCCATAGCCCACGCCTCGCAACCATACAACATTGTTGGAACCACTATTCCTTCAAACGTAGCCATTTTTGCTTTCGGAGATAATGTTCTCAACTTCCACACTTTCTTCAAGGCATGTATGGGCATTTACATATATATATATATATATATATGTGTGTGTGTGTGTGAGTGAATAGGGCCATTCTTCATCTGTTTCCTGGCGCTACCTTGCTGACATGGGAAACGGCAATAAAGTATAATAATAATAATAATAATAATAATAATAATAATAATAATAATAATAACAATAATAATAATAATAATAATAATGTATATATTATTATCATCATCATTATTATTATTATTATCATAATTATTATTAAAATTATAATTATCTTTTTTCCCTGGAGATTGGGGAAGAAAAAATACTTCCCACGTATTCCCTCCGTGTTACAGAAGGTGACTATGAGGGGAGGGAGTGGAGGGCTGGAAATCCTCCCCACCCGTTTTAATTTTTCCAAAAGAAGGAAAAGAGAAGGGGGCCCAAGTGAGGATATTCCCTCTAAGGCTCAGTCCTTTGCTCTTAACTCTACCTCGCTAACAAGGGAAATGGCGAAAATGTATGAACAAAAATATACCCTTATTAATTACTTCCTAGCCCATGAGTCCCTTCTATCATAATAATGCTTCTGTAGCACTCAGGAAGCTGGACACATCTGCCAACGGAGGCCATGTCATTAAAAGTTGTGATGTTGCATGTGTCTATGTGCAAAAAATGTAGGAAAACTAAGTCGTAAGTGCTCGGTGTTTTCTTTATGGTAAATACATTGTGGGCATGAAGGGTTTTGGTATATGGTAAAATGATGCTTTTAGTGTTGTAATGATGGATGATGTCCAAAATGTAGATGGGAGAGTGACTCATGTTTGTCTGGGGAGTGTAGTTTCTGATAGCTGTGTATCTAGTGGGTAGGAGTTTATGACTGGGAGTAAGGTTGTTTAGTGCTTGTCCGATTATTTCAGTGTATGTGTTTAGTGTATCAGTGTTATATTGAAAGGTTATTTCAGTGTATGTGTTATTCTAAAAAGTTATATTTATCAAGGCTGGAGAGGATCTGTTAGCAGAGGTGCTGCCGGGTTCCACCTGCATATAGTGACACTATGGGCATAAGGAGGACCAGATGGAATCCATCTGTAGAAGCCTCCTGTCTACATTAAAAGAGAGAATACTAGGATGCCATGGACTACATTCCCATCCTTCAAGAACTTCCTATCCCAAAGGGTCTCCTATTCCTGTTCTAGCTTGGAGCACAGCCTTGTGATGTCACCAGCCGCTATGCGATTGGAATCTGAACATGGAAGAGGGTGAAAGGCATGCACGGAATAGAGTGAATTGGAACTATGTGGTATAATGGTGTCAACACGCCATCAATGGACTGATCCAGGGCATGTGAAATGTTTGGGGTAAACCATGGAAAGGTCTGTGGGGTCTGGATGCAGAGAGGTAGCTGTGGTTTCCGTGCATTACACATAGCCTATGTATGGATGTTAACGGATGTGGCCTTTTTTTGTATGTTTTCTGGCACTACCTTGCTAATGCAGGGAGTGGCAATGCTGTTTCCTGTGGGACAGGGTGGCGCTGGGAAGGGACAAAGGCAAGTAAGTATGAAAATGTACATGTGTATATGAGTGTGTATGTATGTATACGTATATGCATATATGTTTATGTATGCGTATGCGAGTGGATGTGTCCTTTTTTGTCTGTTTCCTAGCACTACCTTGCTAATGCAAGAAATGGCAATTCAAGTATAATAAATGTAAACAATAATTCTATTAAACAGCACTAAACCCCTCCCATCCAAACCATTCTATAACTAACTGCTAACCCCCAAGTACAAATAAAAAGCTTACTTCACACTTCAATAATCTCTACTCAGTTCCCCCCACCCCCTACAAATATAACACACACAACAATCACACACTGATATAACCTCACATGCACTGAACAACCTACCTCCTTACTCAATCTTAAACTCCAACCCACCATGCATATACCCTTTAAAAACAACACTTCTCAGATAAACACAGGTCACAATCTCCCACTTACACTCTGGATATCATCCATCACAAAAGTACTACAAACACCATTTCAGCATTTCTCAAGACCCCTCATACCTATGATTCAAAAACCATAAAAAGAAAGACACCTTGTACTTACTACTCATCAACTGCCCTACTTTTTCTGGACATAAATGCACACACATCACAACACTTTATGACCTATGGTCCCAGTGTAAATGAACTCTGCCTGCATGAGCTTATACTGCAAGTATATTACCATTCCCACATAAGTGAGGTAGCCATAAAGATGAAATACTCCCATATCTGAACACAGATTCAGTCAGCATCTCATGCAAGTGGAATATCAACAAGGGAACTATTCTTGTAATTTTGAAACTGCTAATTACAGATGCTTCTAATGGCATCAATCCTTGTCAACCTGGAAATACAAAAAAAACCTATCTCAAAAGAAATTATTCTAGAACCTCAACGAAATATGTAAATATGTTGTCTCAAAAGTCTTAAGCCTTCAAGAAGAACCAACAGCATAACACAAACATAAAATTCAAAAAAAGTCAAGTGTAATACCGACTAAGAAGTGCAACAATGGTTATATTTCTTAAAACAGCTTTAAAACTGGAAACCTGTAAAACACAATTTGACAATGCTCTAGACAGAAAAAATTAAGGATATATCTGGTATCAAAACAACAGTTACTCTGGACCAAACACACTGTATAGTAAACAATACTTGCATTACAATACACACTTAAAATTTCTTTGTGATTTAAGTAAAAATCAGATGTTTTTGCTAAAATATCTAAAATGAAGCCATTCTTTAAAGATATTTATTTTCTTTGATATTCATGGTTTCAAAAATCCTAAAATTAGGTACCATGGCTATCAACAAATAGCATTTATTATTTAAAAACAATATAAACTACTAAGTACTAGGTACTATTAATAAATACTATACATAAAACTGAATTTTATCTAATGATATTCATTTTTTCCTGAGTGATAGAAAACTGTTCCCTTCTACGTGCATCAACTTCACGAGCCTTACTATACAGCAGAACTCCAGCAATCACTACTGCTGTCCCTATACCACTCCAGAGTGTGACTGGGTTGCCAAACAGGAGAACTGACAACCAGATCAAGCAAGCCCTCTTGGTTGTGTTGGCAACACTGTAATAATTTGACATTGTGTTAGAAAATAAAAAAAAATACTTTTATCTAATATCAATAAACCGTCACCTAAACTATTTATCAAACCTATGGTAGATAACTAAAAGCCCTATCAACTAATCACGACCAATAGGCTACCAATGTTGCTGAGTTGATTGAAGTCAGCATGATCTAGGAAATCTATCAATCAGTAACTCAAGTCTGGTACATTACTCAGATATATTCATGGATGAGCACTTTGTCCCATCTTTAAACCACCTAAAATCAATGTAATAAGTAATCTACAAATTTTAATCAAAATCTTACATGAGTTCATTAGATTAGATAGCAGAAATTAATGTTTGTGAGGGACATATGAACAGACAAGCATGCATGATTTGCCTATCTCTGAAAAAGATAAAGATAATGTTATGTTAAAATTAGTAATTACACCATGTTTAATCAAAATACATAACTTACTGACACTGTTGACTAGCAACCACAGTTTGAGATGTCTTTATAAATGTATGCACTCATTAACTATTACTTACCATCTATCTAATTCCTAATAAGCAGCCTAAAATATTCATGTCAGCGGTCATGTCTTGGAAATGTGTACTGTGCAGCTCACTAGGAATCATGATTATAATGACAACATAATTCTACTATGTACCCTAACACCATTGGTATCACAGAAAGGAATCCTAAATGCAGTATTAATTTGTGATGGAATGCTCTAGAAGAGTATTTTGATACCATATTCAGATGAAAATGTCCAAACTTTTGTAAAAGTGTTAGTTGAAACTTATCCTTTCAGAAATATGCTGATTTTGATTTAAAATGTTAAAGAACAAGTTTAAGAAAGATATCAACATTATAAAACAGTTTTTTCAGTACAGATGATCCTCGACTTAAGGTTACGTCCTGATAAACCCATCTTAAGCTGAATAACCTAAGTCAAAAACACATTTAATATGTACATTCAATACTAAACGTCTAACCTACTGAACATCATTGCCTACAATTGGACAAAATCATCTAACACAAAGCCTATTTTATAATAAAGTGTTGAATATCGCATCATCATATAGTAAAAAAACCGTAGATCAAACCATAGTAAGTCAGGGTGCATCTGTAAATATGTGCACTAACCTAATTGTAATTTTGTGCGTTACACTTCCTCTTTATGAGCACATCATTTACTGGCTAAATGTATCTAGTGAAACAAAAAGAATGCATACAAAAAACATGATCAAGAAAGTGACATTAGTTCAAAACAAAAAGAATAGCAGTCAGATGAACGGCCAAGTGATGGAAAACAATGAATCAAGGAGTACACCAGTTTGTGGAGTTGCATGCTGAATTAGGTAATCTCAAAGTGTAGCATGGGTGTGTACATGACAGTAGAGTAAGCTGAATTCACTTCTAAGTATCTTGAACAAAATAAATACTACTTACCTATATGTAACAGGATTAACATAGGACATCAATACATATGCAGTGATTGTCTGGCCATGAAAAGACACACCATCAAGAATAATGGCAGTGAGCAGGTTGCTATCTAGCTGTCTGTACATTTTATCAAAGTCTACTAAGAAGTACCAAGTAGGAAGCTGCAACAGGACAGCTGCTAAGTTGGGATAGAACTGTAGCTCTGCTGGGCTGTGGAAAAGTGGAAAAGTAATTAACCATGAACAATATAAAACTCTATAGTTCAAAAAACTTTTATACAAATTTTAAGGAATTAAGTGACATAACACTTCTGAGCATGTGTTCAGATTAAAGTCAAATTGTCTGACTAGTTCTAGAAAATAGTAAAGTGAATCATCAGATATAATAGCTATACAAAAACTAAGAAGGTATTACTCCTGAAATCATACTGTTATTAGGAAGGATGAAAAAACTATACATGTTCTGGTTTAAGAGCATTTCTACAAACCAACAATATATAGTGTAAATGGTGTGCAATGTCAGGATAGGGACATATTCAAAGTTTTAAGAGAAAACTCTACGTACTCCTAAACTAGATTATAACCTCCCAGACCTAGACTATTTGGTATGGGATTGGGGGAGAAAAATCACACATAATCGCATCATTCAGACAGTAAGTCCACAATGAGAATGGTGTCCTTTTTTTTTTTTTCCGTCTAACCTCTCAAATGAGATTTATGTTCATTCCTGGATTAACAAGGTAGTGCCAGAAACAAAGAAAAAGAAATGGCCTCATTCACTCACATACTCTCTCTAGCTGTCATGAATAATGCATGGAAAACCAGGCACCACAAGCTTTTCCATGGTTTTCTCTATGCATTTCATATTCCTTGGTTAAGCCCATTAACAAGCACAATGTCCCATATAAACCACCTCGCTCAATCCCTTGCATGCCTCACACCCTCCTGCAAGTTTAGTTCCCAAGCCTTCAAAGTATCTTTCATTCTGTCCTAACCTTTCCTCACTCATTCTTTCCATATTTCCAGACATTTCAGCACACCCTCTTCAGCTCTCTCATACATACTCCTCTTTATTACCCTATCATTTCTCATAAAGTTAATCTTCCTTACACCATATAATGTCCTCAAACACTTAATTTCCAAAATATTTTTGTCTAAGACCCATACCTTACAATCCATACAGCACTGACAGTACTACTATAACCTCAAACATACCCATCTTTGCCCTTAGAGACACTGACCTCTTTTTTTTGCACATTCCTCAATGCATCCAAGATCTTTGCCCACTCACCCACCCTTTGGCACACTTCAGCTCCAATGCTTCCATTCACTGCCATATCCACTCCCAGGTATCTAAAATGCTTCATTTCCTCCAAGTTCTCTCCATTCAAAATCAAAATAACGCATGTCTTTTCACTGCTAAAACCTTGCTTTTAATCACATTTACTCTCAAATTTCTTGCAAACACTCTCCAAACTCAGAAAAAGGGTAATTTTAGCTATGGCATCAACACTAACCTGTATAATACCTCCTTCTCTCATGCCTGAAGGGCAAAAATTAAGCTATAGACCAAGAAAAATAATCAGTGACATATGGGAAGACACTCTTAGGCAGTGCCTAGCAACTGAGACATGATCATATCCTCCAAAAATTGTGATATGTGATGAAACTGTCACACTGTAATTCAATCAAGAGTGATGGGACCTCACATTTATCAGGAAAGCAGATGGAACATTAAAATTACCAGTCCAAAGTAATCAAGGCATTTCTTTATAACATATTGTTTTATAATCTTAGTGCATTCATTCCAGGAACAAATGACTAATGCCCTCCTTCCCACAAGTTTGTTCTCCCACTGTCATGTATACTGTACTAAAACTAGAGCCAACCATCCACAGCCTTCCCCCAGACTACTCCATGGTATATGTTGACCACTTCGTATGGCCTGGTTCAGTGTAACCTTAGCACGTCATCCCTTCCCTAAAACACCACAGCAGTCCAATCAATTCCATCTAATGCATGCATCTAACCTTCCTAATTCATCCCAAAGACTCCTTCACTCCATCCTTCCATCTCCTTCTCAGTCTTACCTTCCTCCTTGCTCCCTCCACTTCTAATAAGCAGATTCCCCTTAGTCAATATTTCTTCACTCATCTTCTCCACATGCTCTGATCATTCATGCAAATCCTGGTCAGCATTCTCAATTAAACTATGATTGCTATCACACTTTTCTGATATCATCAGATAGAGGTGATTAAGGTATTGTAATCATATATCTGAGTTACCAATTAACAGATCAAACATTATGCTATCACTCTCAGGAGTTCATAAGATACACTTACTAAAGTTCCAATGACTTTTCTATCTTGTGTACTGCAAGAGTTATATAGCAGAAAAACAATTCTCAACACAAGTCTGTGTAGGTGATACACAACAATGTCCAACTGAGCAAAGTTCAAAATGGAGACAACACAGAAAATATTTTGAAAAATATACTCGGCTTTTTTTATTCACTTTTACTTTTACTGTCTTTAGTATTTCATCTAGTACATACAGGGTACAAAAAGGCTGCATATTACCACATCAAATAGCACTTTACTGATAAAATATGACAGTAATTACTTTACAGGAACTTATTCATTATTCTACTACATTAAACTTTCAAACAGACCACTTACAATAATTTCAAATTTTTTTACCAAAATCTAAATATTCATATTCTCCTTCTAGCATTCCAACCATTCAACAAAACTTTCAGGTCTTCTAAAGAAAAATCTATGTATTATCCACCAAGTTTTTGAAACTGTCCACCTGGCACTTCTCATAATCTTACTGGTAATCTAAGGGATAAATGTACTTACCAAAGGTCAGTAAACTGATGTGGCCAACAAACTCACAAACTCACTTGTAGATGTAGGCTTTGTTGGAGAGCAGTGACTTGGACACCACACTCTGCACACACTCACACAAGTTAGTCGTCAAGGCACAAATGAATCCGATCATGCTGAATGAAAGCTCATTGCTTGAGCACAGAGCTAACCCAAGCATGACAGGGATCAATGAAAAGAACACAAATGCACCAGTCCGTTCACCTGAGAACATGAGGTTTCATTCACTTTTAAGATTCTTTAGACAGAAAATACAACATAACAAAAATTCAAGGTAGAAGGTCTTTGGTAAATGGGAAATGTATCATAATTCAACAAATCACTCATTCAATGATTATATCCACAAAGACACTAACTTTATCAAATAAGAAAGAGGTTTCAATTAGGTAAATGCTTAAACTAAACATGCAACTCTTCCTATATCATTAAATCAATATTCAGGACAAATACAATTCAGTGAAACCTAGATAAGTAATCGTCTCACAGCTCAATCATGATTATACTGGCAAAATAAGTATCAACATCTGCATCAATAGCAAAATTCCCAACAAACAAAATAGACATGGAGAAACTTCCTAAACCTTTTCATTTGCTGACCATCACTTCATTAAATATCAATAACTATACAGAAATTCTTAAAACATTTGCTGAAGAATTTCTTGAACTAAAATATATATCGCATAAGACAAACAGTCAGGGACAGAAGTCATGAACAAGGCTTTCCTTTAAATAACAAAGAAAACACAACTAAAGAGAAAAAGTGAGAACAGTTAAAGAATTTTTATGGGAGTACAAAGCTTTTTTTAAAGAGAAAGCTATGGCTCACCCTTAATCTAACCATGGGCCACAAAGTAATTATACAACACTGCACTTTGTGAAGTACCTAACTAATGGTATAGGCTTGCAAACAGCCAGCTTGTGGGAAAAGAAACTCATGTAATATCTATGTATGAGAGAAAGAGAATCTATAACAAAGCATAAAAATATCAACTGATCATATTGGGAGAACGCATAACTTGGACTGTTTATGACTCATTTCTATTAAGTAAGTATACAGAGTTAAAGCCATCCCTGACATGAAAGCAGTACTCCATATAAGGATTGGTAAGTTCTTTGTATGACTGTTCTTTGATAATACAGCAACAAGGTGCACCCCACCTAGTTAAACCAACAAGTCTACCACAAATAATCAACCTGAGACAAAATAGAACCAATTAACTCATCACAAAACACACTACAGCTGCTTAACTTAGGATAAAGTACATCCCAGCTAATTAGCACTGGATTGAACTAGAGCAGTAACTGATAGGGGGAAGACACCTAATGGGTGCTGGAGGTAAAGTGAGAGATGGCAATGGCAATGGACCAGTGGTGTATTTTTACATAGAAAGTTCTAGTCAAAGACAAAAGCCCTTACTGAGGCCAGGCCTTAAATGTAAGATTAAAAAAAAGGCTTATAGTAGATCTTGCCACCCCCCCCCCCTAACACACACACACACACACACACATCTACCCTTAGAGTAACTGTATAGGAAGTAAGCTGCAAACAGGAACCACTCAAGGAAATACTATTGTCCCTATCTAAGACTGTTAAAGTAGTGCTTACACTTATTTGGCAAACTATGTGTTAGGAAACTTACTTTTTGTCATGTTCAAGCTAAGTTAGTCTTAATATCCTTTCTCCTATTAACCTTCTGTTTTTACACTATCCCTCATCCTCCCTTTCTCAATCTATATCTTTTTAAATACTATCTATATCTCTGATGCCTATTCCAACAGGAACTCCCTCAAAGGGGTGGCCACAGCAAAAGTCTCCATAACAAAACTCCAATGTCACCTCATAGCCTTTAGTGCCTCACCCTTAAGAGGCCACTGGCAGAAGGCAAGTCTAATGTACTGTTCACAGAGGCTCCTACATAATTCTCCTAATGACTACTTCTGTCTAATGCTCATACCTACTACCTCAGTCATGAAGAAAACAAAGAACCAAGCTCTTCATTAAGATCATTTTTCCTTTTAATAAATACAACCATAGTTTTTAGTGAAATAAAAAAAGGTCACAAACCTCTCATCTACAATAGGTTACATCTTCCCTATATGGGTGCTCAATTCTAAAAAGCTAAACAAATTATGTAAAGAAATGCCATACTATTCTACCCTATTCAACATTCACTGTTCAATTAAGAGTTACGCTTGTACTCTTGAACCATTAAACACTCAACGTGTAATTCCATAAATCTTACAATGTACATATCTATTTCTACATCAATCAGTATGTAACCCATTAAAAAAAATTCCGTTTTCAAGGTAAAATATGCTGAAGCAATGGCATTAAATACAAACATGAATAAGGATCCAACTAACTCTTTTGCAAATAAGTGATTCTTAAACAATAGCAAGTGCACCCCTCCTAAAATCCTAACCTTTCTGATAGATCTGATCTTTTTCCGTCATTTATCCAACATCAATGCCAGGCCTTAATTGAAATACTGAGAGAATTATGAAATGGAAAAAGAAAGACAAGGGAAAATATTTACGAATTTCTAAGGATGTGAAAAACCTGTCTTTTGAAATACGCTAGGTTATAGTTACTGAGAAGGACATGAGAAGGTAGAGAGTTCCAATGCTTCAATGGGTAGAGAAAGAGGCAGGTATCAAAACTGCCTACCCTTGAGGTAGCGATGGCACCTTTCCCAGTATCTTACCTTTTTTGAAGTAACAATTGTCCAGGGATTTTACCAGTAAAAGTAATTCTTTTCACATTTGTAACTATGATTACCTTTTTAATGGTATCAAACGTCCTTTTATGATCATTGGACCTATATTCTTTCTGTAATTCCTTTAATTCTCTGTTTTACAAAGCACTCAATGGTATCAAAGGTGTTTTTATGACCATCAGAGATGCATTAACTCAGGAATTCTTTTAATTCTCTGTTTTACAAAGCAAACAATTAAACTGTACAATTCATTTTGATAAACTAATGCACTCTGACATATGTCACATGACTGCAGGGAAAAGTATCCCCAACTGATGGCAGACTCTCCTTGAAGGACAATAAGCAGCAGCCTGACACAGCAAATCAAAATAAATGATATGAGATTCTTGTGTTGTATGTAAGCAACACTACCCCAGGGGATGAAAAACTGATTGTCATATATATATATATATATATATGTCACAAAAACAGAAAAAGGGTGAACAAAATGTAGTGATATGCATAATCACTGTAGTGAATTTGAGAGAAAAATTAACAATAAAAGACATTAGACAATATCTATATGTTCATGTAAATAGCCCTAGAGACCGTTCTGTTTTTATGGAAATCAAGAAAATTTAACCATTCTGTACATAACTGCTAATGATGTGGAAAAATTAAACTTGCTATACATTCTTGCTACCATCCTAACGAAAAAGTTTATCAATCAATGCAAAGTTCTATGCCATTCCTTATCCATTTCTCTACAACTTAAAAATATGATTTACCTTTCAGCTAAAGATGCTTCCTCATTGTTATTGTCTTTAATGAGTATCAGTAACAAGCATAAGACTAAAAAAAAAATATCTTAAAGAAACACGGTTGAAATGTAACCAATAAATCAGGACATCTCTTCCCCATAAGAATTCACTGTAATAAACCAACCTTGCACAATATTACATATATCAAGGATTCCTTTACTTGTGGTTTTGCTTCCAGCCAAACAAGATTTAAGTTTATATGTTAATCTAAAGCAAAAGGGTATGTTAAGACAATATCAGTTTAAATTTTATAACATGTACTCAAAAAATTCTAACTTACCAAGGACAAACCAGGCAATTAAGACTGTAAATAAAGGTGCAGAACTCTTCACTGTCTCAGCAAAGCTCACAGCTACAAAGTAGATTGCAACCAAACCAAACATTATGGTGCCCAATCTGAAATTAATACATTAAATCCTACAACTTTATGACAAACCAAAATTTCAGCTAAAAAGGATTGACCCAACCATTAGAGATTTTTTCTGATGTAAATTGACCCTGATAAATTGGAGCAGATTCTCATTTCCCTTTCAGCTATGTGCTCTCTCATTCTGTTCTAAATTCTACCTCTTATGTTTCATCTTACCTCTGGCATTCATATTTCTTTTCATATGTATCTCATCTGTTAGTTACTCTTACTCTTTCAAACCATCCCCACCATATTTTCATATTTTCTTAGTACTCATTTACTTTCCTAACAATTCCCTTCATAATTTTATATTTTTCTATTATCTTCTGATTTCTCACACTATCTTCTCTCCTAAATCCATGCACAATCTTGCTTCATCTTCATTACCTCATTTGTTGTTACTAGTTGTTGATCAATTGTATGATGTATCAAAATTCAACTGGAATTAATCACAGGTCATACATGGTATGTCAAAGCAAGCAATGTTTTGCTCATCAGCATTATACAATGCAATTTATCCATCACATTCTGAACAGTAATCAATTGAGACATATACCCATTCACCTTTCAGCTTAACAACTTTGGTAACCATAACCCTGGCATCCCTGAAAAGAATCTTAGCAAATGCAAGAATTTCTGCTTGTGAAATATATTCCATCCCAAGGACCTACATTCAAAGATTATGAACCAAAACCAAAGGCCAACATTTCCTGAACTATTTTGCAATACAGCATTAATTATTGAAATTACCGATTTGTGCTGTACTAAAAGATTTGCACTTGTGGGGCATTTATATCATTAGTTTTCTTTTACAACAAAAATTCTTAACACTTTACAACTCATTATTTTGTTGGAGAGTATTATCTCATCAATGTGTTTTTTGAATTCAAGTTTTGCATTTATAATCACCTCAAAATCTTTAACAGTAACTTCACTTTCTATATGTATAGCATAAAAATACAAGATACTCCAACCTAGTTTCCCCTTTGAATGGATATATACAGAAGGGATTACACAAGGTTCATTCCTCATATTAACATCCCCTTAACAGAAGAGGCACTTCATCAAAATTCTAGTTGTATATTTGGGGGTAATTCTCAGTACAAAAGAATATCTGAGGTACATTTCTTTAAGTAAAAAAGTAGTAACACAAGTTTAACAATCACATTGAAAATATCCCCAGCCTTCAATAACTTACTAACTCCTCTAAAAATTATTCTCCTTCTGAATCCTACATGTGTTTATAACATACAAGTATCATGTTAATTCATCATATAAACATTCTGAGGTAAAAGATTTTTTTTGCAATGTATACACAAAATTCCTTGCAATCACATTAATAATTTCTACTGACAAAGGCTTAGGCTAAAATATCACATTATATTCTTATACAAAATGTTTACTATAAAAGTTTGCTTGGCTCAACATATGTTCTAGCAAATTCATTATTCACAAATGGGTTAGTGTAATGTTTTAACTCTCAAGCACAACTGGTGATAGTCAATAATGCATGATGAACAGTCATTCATTTTTTTCATATAAAAGAAATCTGATTAGGTAATGAAATTACAAACATTCTTATTTCTTATAGTTCAATTTCAGTAATCTCTACAGCTTATCTTAAAGAAACATAACCACCTGATACTAACTGCAGCAGCCCAACAATGAACATGCTCTTCATAAAGTTGTCTGGTCTTCTCTGTCCTAATTTCTGTTTGTAAGTGCCAAGAGGATATCTCATCTGAATCAGTCCACACAACATTGTTATCAGCATCTGCATACCACCTGAAAGTTTTATTTCCACATAACAGATACCCATATGAGAGAGAGGCATACTAATTATGAAGTATACTAAGATCTATGTTAGACAAATCTACATTTCTTCATGTCTATCAGTGACTGCAATTTAACACACCATCTCTTGCTTTTCTAAAGCTCTTAATAATATTTTCAAAAACTTGAATTGCTCTAAGAAAATTCTACACTCAGTTGCATAATGGGGCATTATATGCAAGAAGTCCATCCATAACTCAACCTCTATTCACATATAACTCTTTAAAAACCTTATTTGCACCAAAAATGTACACTTTCTTGATCTTAATGCATGGAGAGAGAGTACCTGCTTCGTACATACATGAAAGTTTGCAGGGCTATCTTTGAGACACTAAGTACCAAACTACCCATGAGTAACTACACAGTGAGATTTTGACAACGGCTGGGCTAGCACAAGCTCTCTGTGCACATCTTATCCATTTCAAAATGCTGTTGTTACCTGCCACCACAAACTTCACAAAGCTATTTACCATGGGTTCATCTTTGAATGCTATTTTTATTATTCTATCCAAGCTTCTTTTGAAATTTTCAGTCCTAACTCCTTGCATACTTCTAATCTTGCAATGCAAAACATTGAGAGTTGTCTTCATTTCTATTGCTGGGCTCTGGAATATTTTTGTTTGGTGCCTTCATGAGGTATTCCACCAAATTCTTGCAGACTCAATTAATTTGTTTCTCCCAGCTTGTGAAGCTTTCAATCCTAGATGTCTTCTTTGATTCTTTTGATATGACATTGAGCATAAATTATCAAATATCTTTCTCTTTTTCTCTCTAGAATGAACAGTTCTTTCATGATAATCCATATGTTCCAGTCCTTCAATATTACTTGTTCAGCACACAAACATATCAATCACTGTACACTATGCTAATCCAATTCATTTCATATCATGCATGCCTCTCATCCTCTTCCATGTTCAGACCCTGATACCCCAAAGCACTTCACCCTATCCTTCCATCTCCTTAGTTTCCCATTCCCCTTTCCATACTCCAACATGTAAATCTTCATGGTTTCTTCATTCATCCTTTCCACATATCCACATCATTTAAGCAAACCGTGGTCATCTTTCTCAACCATACTTAGTATTACCACACATTTCTCTTACAGTTATTCCTTACATGATCAACCTGCCTCACACCACATACTGTCCTAAGGCATTTCACTTTTAACTTTTCCACCCTCCTCAATTCTTTTGCATTAAGGGTCCTAGACCCATGTCCATTCAAGTCCAAAATACTAAATTTTCTATCAATTTTGCTCTAAAAGTTACAGACCTCTCCTTCTGCACACTCCTCAATGCACCTACAACCTTAGGCTCCCCCCCCCCCTCTCTCTCTCTCTCTCTCTCTCTCTCTCTCTCTCTCTCTCTCTCCCACCATTTGACTCACTTCAGACCCAATGGTTCCATGTGCTGTCACATCCACTCTCAGGTATCTAAAACACTCACTGCCTTCACGTCTTCCCCATTCAGACTTGGACCCTTAAATCATCCAGTCTCATCTTCCTGAGCTTTGAGACAAAATCCATGTTCATTTCCCTCCTTAGTTCTAAACTTTGGAAAGTGTTGACACAATTTTGGGAAGGTTTCCAGCCAAAGTTCATATTTATATAAATGGCTAACAAAAATGACAACACACAATTGCAATAAAATTGATGATAATAAAACAGATGATTATTGTCACATGTCTGTTTACATGCCATTCACTGAGCATTAAAAGTTTTAGTACCCTTTCTATTTTCTGTAATACTCACTTTTTTAACATTATGTGTATAACACCTCATACACACTCGTTTGGCAACACTAGCCCAACAACACACGTGAACTAATCGTATTAACATCAGCAGCTCTTTAGCCTTGATAGTGAGACATGTTGCTCGCCTGTTGTATTCCCCAGTCAACCAACGTCTTGTAATCTCTTTTTCATTCTTTTTCCTAATGTGTAACTGTTTTAATTATGATAAAACCTGCTTAACAAATCAAAAAGAATGCAAATTATGAATGAAAAATGTAAAGGAATGACAGTAACAAAATAGCACCTGCGAAATGAAATCATATAACAGGTCACTGAGATGCTTCTATTTACCGTTCCCTCAACCTTCCCATAAATGACTTGTACAATGTGTTTTTCATGAGGTTTTGACGAGACAGATGTAGAGATACTAATTGCTATCTTTACTCCGACTTCAGACTGCAACATTCTGTGTCAAATTAATTACTTTTCAAACAGTTTTTACCATTCTTGGATTATCATGTTATTATTCTACAGAAGAACATCGTTGCAAAGTTAATACTGGTAGATACTGATATTATTTTGTAGGCCAATGGACAGGCCCTTTGTGTCACTGAATTTTACATAGGGCATTTTTATTTCGGTTTACAGTGTTTGACTTTTCATTATCTTTTGTGCTTTTCCTTTCTCCAGGACAGGTTGGCACAAAAAAAAATCTTCCATGGTAACTTTGGCATTGAACATCTCTTTAAATTGAAGATTAGGGACCCAGAAGCAGATTTTGCCTTATCTGGTGTAACAATAAGTAAAGCAGTATCTTTCTGTATTTGTTACATGCAAGGTATTGGTATATTCTTTCTCAGCTGTTCAGCATTTATGTTCAATTGGTGATCAAATGGTCAACAGTGTTATTTTCATAAAAAAAAGTTAAAAACCACAAACCCTACATATCCAAAAACTGTTAAAGCAAATGGACAAAAAACTACGTACAGAGCACATGAGGGTCAGCTTTTTGATATGTGAGAATATATTTGTTGAGGAAGAGGGTAATGCCACTAAAGATGTACCACAGCACGAGGAAGCAGAGTGCTCGAGGATGTTGCAATCCTACATTCTTCATCTTATTTCCTGCTAATGAATCCTTTGGTACTGCTCCACCATACTGAGGAACAAGCAATTCATCTGCACCTTCTTCTAAAAGGTTGGTCTGTAAAAGTATGTGCAAATGATACAATTAACACAATCATGATAACCTACAAATACCAATATTCAAAACATCATAATAAAAACATTGCTGCCTATGAGAGTATGATACAATTGCAAGGTGATGATGGAGAGTAGCGTTCTGTATGAAGAAAGAGAAAAAATTCTTCATTTCCTTCCCACACTGAATGTTACAGCAAAGTGTGTAATATTTCCAAACATATTCATATGAAGTAAAAGTACAATTAGGTAACAAGCTCGACAGAGAAAGAAATGTCATTTTCATGTTTTTTTCCCCTTATAGGGAGCTGTCAAAATTATCATTCACAATCTTTCTTCCTACTCACTTTCCCCTGGGAAAGCTAACATAATGTTAATAATAAACATTTGTGTATTTTCTGTTCTTTTAATCCTATCATTTCATAATGAAGAAGAAACATTTTTGAATTCCATGACGGAATTATTAATTGCCACATTCAAAATAAAAAGTACTTTCCCGTCAGAATATCTCCATATCACCTAATGTTGAAGGAAATACAGAAAGCTTAGCACTCCTCTATAATGAAGCAGGAAAGTGTATTGTGTGCCCTAAACAGAGGCATGGATCCTCCCTATCTGTGTAAGTGTATGATGATTATCGTTTCCAAAAGTAATTCTTTTTCTCACTGTGATTTCGTTTTACATATGCTTAAAGATACAACACACCTTTTTCACAGGTGTTATTTCACACACCCCACCCGAAGCTTTACAGATTTTTTACATATGCACTTTTATTACATCTTATCTGCATTATTTACATAATACTAATCTTTATGCAAAGAGAACCCTATCTATATGAATACATGAAAAAACTCATTTTAAAAAAAAAATACATGAGAGTACAAGACTAGTTGTTTCTTTTACTATACTTATCATTACAGTTGCATAATTGTAGCTTTCTTTTATGATGATGCCATTACAATTTCTTTAACAAATTATAGGTGACCGATATCATAATAATAATAATAATAATAATAATAATAATAATAATAGAAATAACAATAATAACAACAATAATATCAATAATTATCCCTGGGGCTAGGGGAGAAAGAATACTGCCCACATATTCCCTGCGCGTCATAGAAGGCAATTAAAAGGGGTGGGAGCCAGGGGCTGGATATCCTCCCCTCATTTCATTTTTCTAAAAGAAGGAGCAGAGAAGGCAGCCCAGAGAGGACTTTTCACTCAAAGGCTCAGTCATCCGTTCCTTTCGCTACCTCACTATCGCAAGAAATGGTGAATACGTATGAAAAAGTAATAATGATGATAAATCACATATAATGTCATAAACTTATAAGTGCGAAGATGACGTTCTATCGTACAAGTCTTCAAAACTAAAAAGTATAAACTGAACAACATACCTTTATGCTGGACATACTTATTAATCGACTCCGAGTGGCAAGGAGTGGTGGGGAATTGATCAATGCATCAGGTCCCACAGACATTCCTGTAATGTATGAGTGCTGCATATCAAATGATGAAATCCATAATGTAATCATCATTTTAATCTTTGTATTTCCTAAATATTTTGAAACAACATTTTCATGACCAATACTTAGGGTCTAAAATAAAAGTGACGTACATCATCAATACTGAGGATTCATTTACATTAAAAAAATATGAGTTACGAAGAATGAAAAACTTATTCTCTCGAGAGCTGTATCCAGTGAAATTTGAGATTCTCTAGAAGTTCAACCACACTCTTCCTATTACACATCTTCCTCTTACCCTACCACTGTTCACACCAGCAATCCTCCTTACACCACTTTAATTTCCAAAAGATTAACCTCCTTCTGAACATTCTCATGTATATCCCATGCCTGGCATCAATAAAACCCCACTGAGATAACACCCATTTTTTCCTCCCAGAAAGTGAGCTCTCTTTCCACATATCCCTCATTGCTCCCAGAACGTTTGCCCACTCGTTAACCCTACTTCCATGATACCCTTCACTGCCATATCCACTCCTGGGTATCTGAAACACTTCACTTTATTTATCATTACTATCAAAAATGAATAATCAAGTTCAAGCCAAGCAACTGTCATTGTGTCTCTACACATCACACTGGTAGTGCAGAACAAATTCAAGAAATATCCAAAGCTAATAGCAATGCGAAGCTAAAAGACTCACTGTTCCCCTTCACCTAACCTAACCTCATCCTCACCCTTAACCTCCCCTCCCTTAATTCATACATTTGAAAACACCGCAGAGGTAGGGTCATGCCTGCATAAGCATCTACCATCGTCATGGCTGGTGCCAATTGTTCTGCTTGGCCTTGAGGTGAGGTTAAGGATGGTGTGGGAGCCATTAGGGTTAGTCCTGGCCTGGACTGTTCCCTTGACAGTTTAGCTGTGAAGTGAGATTGAGAAATAAAGGTAAGGTTAAAGTGAATATTGGTTTGTATTGCTCTCTTGACACACTGGCCCGTGAGGCGACTTAGTGAGGCTGTGGTTGAGGGTGAAATCGAAGGTGAGGTTGAGGGTGTGGTTGAGGGTTAAATGGAGTGTGGTTGAAGTTCAGGTTAGAGTGATTCCTTGCCTGGATTGCTCTCCTTACACATCATTACCCTTTGTATCTTGTGTTGTGACTGTCCTCAGTGGCGTTGGTACCACGTTGCTCCCTCTTGAGTCTTTTGCCTGCACTTGCATTATTCAACCCTACATTTTCCCTCGTGTATATAACCATAATAGCTATTGCCTTTAATATCGTTAGAAATATATAGAATGCTCCAAATCTTGCTCTAAGACTGTTACTGTATTTCCTCAACAGTACACGATCCTTGCAGAACAAACCCACTTAACATCTAGTTATAACTAAGTGGAGCTCAAGAACTTTAATCCTACGCTTTGCTCTTACCGTTGGATCTAATGGCGTTAATCTTCCTAAACTGTCTCAGTGTCTATCAAGACCGAAAGGTCAGTCAACCATAATTCCTATCAAACATGTTAAGGTACAAAAACTTGACACCTACATGCGATGTGTTCGGTGGTGGATGAGTGGAGACACCTGGCCGCCGGCGTCAGCTGTTTGACACATCAACAACCCAAGTCCAAAACAAACAATACATTTTGCGATAATTTCTTATAACTTTCCTTTCATATCAAATTGGTAAATATCTATTTTTTCAGAGTTAGATAAATTATACGTCTCTGGTTAGTATATAGTATTTCTAATATCATGATATTTTAATAAAAAGAAAATAATAGGCAAAGTAAGAGACCCGAAAGTATTAAGAAGAAAATTCAATCCTTAGAATCATAATTCACAATTCTAATAGATACTGCGAAAAATATTTGGTTTAATTGCGTTTAATCATCTTCTATTCAAGTAACTTTGAAGAAGGCATGCCATTTAAGGCAGGCGCCAATGTCTTATTCTATAAAAGTACCTCTTACATATTTTTTAAAATGCCTTAAGCTTACTTTCTTAAGGTCTGCAGCTTCTGCATCCCTGCATCTTTCACCGAAATGACCAATATCGATGTAGTCAATTGGTTTAGAACTTTCAAAGTTGAGATTAAGTCACCTCAAACTTTTATTTTTCCCATGGTGCCATCTTTGTTGGCACCATGTTTGTTACCTGTTACGAGACACGTTTATACTTTTGAGATTTTTCAACCATTAACAGTCCCTATGGGGTAAGTTGGATTCATAGCTTATATACTTTAGGTAGATCTTTGGCATAACCGCAAACAGGTTCGAATCCTGGTTGCGTGTGTGTGTGTGTGTGTGTGTGTGTGTGTGTGTGTGTTAATGAAATGGCATTGGTTGGGCATTCAGATGCACATGCCGCCCCAGCCACCCAAACATATAAATCATTACTGCACCGCCTGACAAAGTGCGATGTTCACATACATCTTCTGTGTACGGAAATGCTAGTGTGTTCTCTTTGGACGAAAACCAAATTCTTCAAATTAGGATTCTTATGTAAATTATCTCTCAATAACGGCAGACTCCATTTTTTATGAATCTTATATGGAAATTATCATTCATGCATTTTCGTGTTTATCTAATTCACCTTCAAAATTTTGTGGTTAATTCAAACTTTAGAAAATAGCTTGCAATGCAAATTGCACGCTAGTTAAGTATGGAAATCTATAATGCAGTATGGCAGAAATATATGAAAATGCTATGAATATTCTTCATTACATTTTCTTTGCCATATTACAGTATTTTCTCTTTCATTATGAGCGGGATGTTATACCAGAAGCATAGTGGAATGTTTGTCTTAAATTTCTTGGGTTAATTCATACATTATTAGTCATGAAATTTGAAGTCAATAACACTTTCGAACATTTTCATAAATTCGCTACAAAATCACAAATTCCAATATAGAACAGGGTCAATGAAAGATATTTCCAAACATGGCTTTTATTGGTTGCCTTTTGATACACAATACAATACAAAAATATGATATTGTTGTGATTATAACAAGTGTGACAGTTTATTCAACCATGATAAACTAATAACCTTTAATACAGTATGGCAAGATTTTTAAACTTGAGGGGTTCCATCTGTAACTCTCAACTTACAAATTTTTGAACACGTGTTGGTCATAAACTTTCTATGATACAAAAAGTTGCAGGAATTTCATCCTATTGTACCTGTTCTTCTGATCAATCAAGAGGATCAAATCTGTCATAATTCTAATGAGAAATTTGGATGACAAGAGAAGGAAATTTGAATATCAATAACATTTTATACTTTATGAAATACATGTATTGTGTCTTGTGATATTATTTTGGCAATTTCTTTTACTCACAAACAGCTTCACAAAAATTATCTTATTTTCTTAAAAAGTTAATCGATTTGTTTTAGTGGCATTGTTTAATGATCTACTCGTGCTCAATAAGTCATTTCGTTTTGCAGCGAATGATACTTATCATACATTTGATAATCTTATATCAAAGATATAATCTAAATAATCTTTGGAAGATCAAGTACCTTAAGGGATACTCTTTTATCAGTAGAATGAAACAGGCATGTTAATTATGTTACATAGAAACTTAAAAATTTGTACATTGGAACACAACTATTAGGCTCTTCCTCATACAGAATATTCCATCTTATAATATTCCACCAAACATAACGATCTTGATTTCCACACAAGTTAACTCAAAGTCTCCTACTAAGACATGGATAATGAAGTTAAAAAAAATGTACGTACACCCGTGTAACATACATACGCCCGTACGTTATGTAACATAACGGTCGTAGATACATACCTATGTAACCCCCTGTGAACATACCTACGTCCGTGGGTTATCTTGATAGTCTGTTCACCATCTTAAACTGGGTTAGACTAAAATGAAACTCATCAATATTTCAGTTACCCTTACAAAAGAAATAGATCGTTTTCTTTCAATTTATGATGGTTTCCCTTTTCTGGGTTGACTTCAGTAAATTTTAGCAACTTGATGAGGATGTCACAGAACTTAGAAATTTATCAGAATTACACAATCTATGCCATCTAGACTGCCTAGGTTGTTTTCAAATGGAATATTAGAACACAGTTTGGTATAAAAGGAACTTCCACCCAGTGGGTGGCCACAAAAGTCTCCACCTATCCTTGTCCTTACATCCCTCCCCCCATACACCATTACACACATTCTTCCGCCATATCACTCCATCTACTACTCTTCCACTCTATTTTGCCAAGTTACAGGTTGTCTTCCTCTCAAACCAACCCATTTAATCATACTAATATTCACTCTTCTTCTAAACACCCAATCTTGCATTCTTTCAACCTAGTCAAACCACCTCAAAGTATTATGTTTCACCCACTCTATAATCTATTCCCTTTGTATTACCTGCAATACCAAATCGATTAATAGTTTGCTGTGACATTAATATATGCATAATACAAAAAAGAAATTTTACAATTAAAAGACTGTGTTAAGAATATGATGTATGTCTCTCATGTCCATTCCCTGCCATAGCTAAATTCTCTATAACTGGTGGGCTACAGTGCTACTCCGGAGCCTTTTGTGCATCACCCTTAACAAGTCACTGGTAGGTAATGAAAATATATTTCTTTTCAAAAGTATGGAAAGTTGATAACATATCCTAACTCTTTAGTCCTCCAAGAGTGAAACGTCTCAAGTTGAAACCTCAAGTCATAGTACACGTGCATCTTAGGTTAGGCTTTTCACTATACAAGTTGAAAATAAACTGTGAACGAATTCTAAATTACAGTTACCTACATTACACAATATTTGGGTCACAGGGTATTAGAAAATCATGAATATCAGGAATTCCAAAATCTAATAGTAATTCTGTGAGAAAATGATAAACCAGCAACATATATATTTTATTTAATAAGTTTGCTATGGCTCATCATTCTATCCAAGCACTGTCAAGTTTGGTACTTGCAGAACTTTTCAATCATGATATAAACAGCTAAATTTGCCTCTAAAAAAGTGTGACTTGTTCAGATACCAAAGATACTTTCCTAATGAAGTTATTCAAATTGTACAAATGACAGCTATAACTCTACATACTGTACTTGGCAAAGTCACATATAGAGCAATCTAATCTATAAACTCACCCAATATGATCTCACAATGTGACACATTTTCTAATTGCATTTTTGGTTTTTCTTTTGGTCACAGCACTCAACACCTGGATGCTAGTATGCCTATTGTATTTGCTTCAATAGTACTTGGCAAGCCACAGTTCTACAAAATTACTTTTAAGCTCTTGCCAAGTCAAGGCTGCACTGCCGTGGTGTGTTCTTCCATGTACCTTTTTTACAAATGTGGCCAGCCTGCATCTTTTTCAATGGATAGTTTTATGCTTTCTTAAAAATTCTTAAGACTAATTTTTTATTTCTAACTATTTGTTTTACACTTATTTATTTTTCAATCAAGGCATGGCTTCACTAAGGACTTTGGTCAATGACTGAAACAATAAGTACATACATACTGCATACATAAAAGCATCATGTATATGTTCATATACTCATTTCCATTGTGAAACAATGCACCAACATCCCACATTAGGCTTGCAACACAGGGCGGGCCTTCTTGCTCAGCAGTTGTTCATTGGCTGATGAAAATCCAGTACCTCCCTGTAGAAAGAGAAACTTTAGATGGATAGATAGAAACAAATATTGAAATATTAGGTTCAGAGTATATCTTATCTTACTTTCCTGCCCCTAGAATCCTTCAGTCTTTAAGAGGCTCCTACAGCACTCAGAAAGCTGACTATGTTAAAGTTCGAAATATATAAGGTACAACTGAAGATGTGACAAGCATAACCTTCAATTACTAACAGCAATCTTCAGGTACAATTTTTAAACATCTTCACTTAATGCATTTTTTCATTTTAACCCTCCGTCAATAATTATGATTCCCTCATTGTCCAATTAAATATCTGATATTAATACCATGATCAAACTCTCATTAATTCATTTCATATATTTCTACACCCTGCAATAATTCTAATTATCTTTGACTGAAATCTAAGTTTTCAAATTTATTAGTTCTCACTACTGACCAATTACAGATACTAAATAACTTACCCTATTCAGTATGATAATGTCCTTCTCAGAGAGTTTTACTCCAGTAAGAGGATGCAACATGTCTTTCTTTATCAAAGTTTCCACACATGACACTGTTACCACATCACCACTGTAAGAAAAAACACAATCAACATAATTCCTCAACACTGCATATTAGTACTGTACTGAAATATGAGAAGCATGTGGATGCCAAAATCAACTGAGGTACAAAAGGTAAATATGATTTTTGGTGAATTTCTAAGAAAGCACACTGTAATAAGTAACAAGAAAGAATGGGTTGAATGTAGAGCAGAAGAATGACCGAGACGGAGATCTAAGTCAAAACAAGAATGGTGAAAAGATACATGAAATATGTGCTATGCACATGAGGGTGTGAAATGGGTACATGGAACTGTAATATCAGTGGCAGATAGAGAGAAAAAAAAACTTGGTTAAGAGATGTATGTCAGCAAATGAGAAACATGGAGAGTGGAAGTATATTTTTTATTTCATTTTGCTTTGTCGCTGCCTCCCGCGTTAGCGAGGTAGTGCAAGGAAACAGACGAAAGAATGGCCCAACCCACCCACATACAAATGTATATACATACACGTCCACACACGCAAATATACATACCTATACATCTCAATGTACACATATACATACACACACAGACATATACATATATACACATGTACATAATTCATACTGTCTGCCTTTATTTATTCCCATCGCCACCTCGCCACACATGGAATAACAACCCCCTCCCCCCTCATGTGTGCGAGGTAGCGCTAGGAAAAGACAACAAAGGCCCCATTCGTTCACACTCAGTCTCTAGCTGTCATGTAATAATGCACCAAAACCACAGCTCCCTTTCCAGATGCACTCCATGCACTAAAAATGTCTTACGTTGGTTTCAATACTGCACATGGCACATTGTTTCTTAAGATGTCATCCGTGACTGGACATTTGTATCGTTCCCTTCTCCCTTCTAAAGAGCCTTTATCATCAGGATCCACAGCTAATGTGAACTTGACGTCAATCAGATCCTTTGCTTTCAAAGGCTTGCCACTGATAGGGCAAAATATAGTCTTGTCCTGTGGAAGAGATAACGAAATAATTCTATAATTCCCAATTTCAACCACCATGAAAACGAAATAATACACTTCCTTTCTCATTCCATATTAAAAAGAAAAATTTTTGCAGACTACAAATCTCTACATATCTAAGTGTTATATAATCATCAAGTAGTACAAATAAACTTGTAGAAGTATTCTGTATGTCACTTTCCTAAAGAATATGTTGAAAAACACAGAAAGGCTTACACACACAGGAACTAGCAAACAAGCATGAGAAAAAGAATATATACATATATCTATCTTTCTCTGCAAGAAAAGATATATATATATATATATACTGTCCTATGAAATCCCTACTGGTTTCTGCAGCTTGGACTCCTTATTTTCAGGAGTAAGTGATGGTATCCAAAAACTCGGTAACTTCTTGTCCAGCCCCTGAACCATGTTGGATACTGATGATACATTGCCTTTGGAACTGGTACTGGGGCCTGCAGAACAAGAATGTAATCATTACAAAGGAGAACTGTGTGTGAGTATTGAAACAATCACCATTATCTGCTTTACTATGTACAATGGATGGATTATGAAGTTCAGAATGACAAAAATTAAACAACTTAATGCATAGATGAGATACATTCATTCAAAGTGATAAACCATTTTTTCTTTTGCTAGGAGATAAAGACAGCTCATAACCTACAGGTCTTTGCCCAGTGATGACTCCTGTATGAATAACTGACTGTGAGCATTGCTAATATACTGTTTTAAGTATACAGTTATCAAAGTATGGTAATATCAAAATATCCAAAAAATTGAAATAAATTTCATATCAAGGGGCACAGAAGGAAGCAGTGCATGTGAAAGTAGGATGGACCTTAATTTTTTGCTCTGCTAGCAGATCAAATCAAATTACATGAGGGGTTTTGGTGATGGGCACATGATAGAACAAAAATGAAAAAAAATTTTACTATCATGAACCAAGGCATGTGAGGTGGCTGGGGTAAACCATGGAAAGGTCTGTGGGGCTTGGCTGTGGATAGGGAGCAATGGTTTTGGTTCACTGCACATAAAAGATGAAGAATAGTTGTGGTTGAACATGGTCTTTCTTTGTCTGTCCCTGGCATTACCTCACTAACATGGGAAACAGCAATCAAGTAGGGAAAATTTTTTCTATCAGTGCATTTCATTATCATTATTGCTACTATCTCATATCCTTAGCTAACTTTTGCTGATCATAAGCCAAATGGAATTAGTATTGTATAGTTTGTAATCAAAGCTTTAAGAAATGACAAATCTGCATTCATATTAATCTTTTGTATTTCCTGGTTCACTTGAGCAATACATCGCTTTACCTATCTTTGGCTAATTGCTTTGTGATATTTACTTTGACAACTCTCATAAGCTTTATAATGCTAAAAATACAGTACAAATGTTAAGAAAACTGGCATTTAGCTAGTGACAGTAGATCTGAAAAATAAATATCCATAAACCAATGCACTGAAAGTAAAATTAGAAATATTAGGCTAACTGAAGTAGGTGAAAAACTTACTCAAATTTCCAAAGTACTAAGACTTGCTATGATCAAATGAAATGATATGAGGTAGGAAATGCACAGGGAAGTGCTTAGATTCCTGTACTTTTAACAGAAAACATGGGAAGACTGTTAAAAGTCTGGATCAAAGACCTGATTCAATGTAAGGTAACAATAAACATATTAGTTACTTCAATTTTTGTATGTTGCTTTTAATATTATTAACAATTCAGCATAGGATGAAGAAATCTACACCAAATACAGTATGTATTCTGATTTTTTCCCCAATTATTTTGATTACTTCTTGAAGCCATTTTTCCTTCAGGAATGCAACTCCAATCATGTAATGTGCATGTATGAGAAAATGAGTTTTGATAAACAGAATTCCACATAATGGACACCTTAAGTAGAGGATAACTGTGTTGAGTTCTTTAGTGAAGAATCATATCTATATATTCTACCAACTCTTTTGTAATGTGTATGGATACAAAAACAAAATAAGAAATATATCATTAATGTTCATTATGCATGAGAATCAAACTCCTGTATTTAGAGATCTCTGTTAAGCTATAACATCTGTGGCAAACAATCAAAATACACAAAGTTCATTATGTATGAAAATTACGATACACATCTTAATCAACTGACCTAAGAATGGGTTCCACTTAATGTTTTGTATATGCTATCTCTTTTTGTGATGTGCTATGGATATATATTTCTTTTATACCTAACTGTCCTTCCTGTTTTTGGGTAACTATGTAAGAACAAGGGCTCTAGGAGCATTTGGAAAAAGGCTAATCTTGAGGATACCAAAACTGACTGAAAATTTCAGCAATTTACCATGACACAAGATACTGACCCTGTGCAGCCTGTGAAGCTGAGGAAACAGCTGCTTCTGTCTTGAGGAATTTCTCAAGACGGGATCGATTTTCTGCTTCACCCAGCTCCTCCAATTCACTCTGTTGAACACAAGCTCCAAATACAACCTTATACATTTTGAGGAAAACATTATCAAAAAATCATAAGCTTTGTTTAATCTTAAAGGAAGTGATTAAAAATACAGCATGATTAAAAACAAGGACACAAAAGATGTTCATCTTCAAATATGGATTATAAATACTGCAAGGGAAAAATACGGCCCTGCCAGTTCTTTAACCCAGTAAAAGTCCCGATGCACTAGCATTCCATCACAAATTCATTCTAATACAATTTCAGGTTTCAGTGTTTACTGAGAAATGAAAATACTAGACGAGTGCTATAGGACCCCTTCCCTTGATTTCATCCAATGAAAGGTTTATGAGGAAGGCTCAAGTAGAGGCATTCTTTTTCACATTATGTGCTCTACCTTATAGCCTTAGGAGAACCAGTAAAACAAGCATCTTATTCCACGCTCTTTGCCAAAAAGGGTTTCAAAATTTCAGGGCAGACAAATCATGGTCCTTCCAGTAACCTCTTGTGAAGTCTATAAGGTCTATACAATATCTAACTAGGTATATGGCGTAATGCTCTCTTAATGAAGGCCTTCCAAGAGTGGATGAAAATAAGCTTATCTCTAACTGTTTCATTCTTTGTCAAAAAACTTGGGTTAGGATTTAACTTTACCCATAAGAGAAAGTAATCAATGAGAAGCTTCTTATGTATAACTGACTAACTCTTTTCTCAAAGCCCAAGGCTGTTTAGGAAAAAGTTTCATAAGGAACAGAAATATTATCCCACTAGTTTTACTGACTTGTACATCAACATTCTGCTATCATGTACAACAGATCTACAGAAACATATTCCTGTTGCTGAGGGCCCCTCATATCACAAGTATCCAAAAACAATAACCAAAGCACTACATAAACAAAATACAATGAAATAAAAAAAATATAAAGTATAGCTTTAAAAAATATGAAAATGGATACTGATTCATGGGATGAAAATGCGTCTCACAGAAGGTTCATCAATGTGCAATCCAAGAGAAATCTGAGCTTCCAGATGGCCAGGATTGTACACACATGCTGATGATGTCATCTCTGTGACAGCCTCTGACTGGCTAAAGATAAACTTGAAATGAGTGAGCTGCCACTACCTTGTTAGGATGGGCATTGAAGGGTGAAGAATGCCAGTGCTCCCTTACCTAGAAAAATTAGGGGTTGGAAGGTCCCAAACTTTTTTCCTCAACCACTGGACAAACAGGAAAGTTTTACCACCAATATCAACAAAACATTCACCAATGCTGATAATCACAGATGCAAAAATCTTGTAACTCTTATAGGCATAAATTTTGAAACAATAGGAATGACTGCTAAAGCAAAAACAAGCTTGGTGTGCAAATGGGAGAATGGCTGAAGAATCATAAAATTAGTTCTGACGATATACCATCCTAAAATTGTGTCAATAGGCTTACTCACCACTGATTCAAAACATAAACTCAATTCTTAAACAAATCAGAGCATGATAATAAGCTTTAACATATAAAAAGAACTCAACTTTTTCTTTCAAAACTATAAAAACAATAGAATGATCATGACAAGAGTAATTCACTTCCAATGTGAAAATCTATTTTGAAAGCTGAGTAATTCATTTGAAGACATCTGGGAAGTCCATTTCTATAATTGTATATGGGTCATCTCTGTCTATGTCCTACTGAAACAGTAGGAATTACTGTCTAAAGGACCTCCACAGGACAACTTTAAGGAACACCATCCTTAATACTCTACCAAAACTCAACTGGAAAAATGCTTGATATCAGTGCCTAAATATCCATAACATTAATTTTCTATACATATAACAATTATCATTAATAGTTACTTTTTGTTACTCACCTGTTCCTTTTTGCACTGCTTTTCGTACTCTTTAATCTTACGACTTATTTCATTTTTCTTCATAATGATGTATTCCAGGATGGCTTCTTTGTCAAACAGATGTCCATCTGAAAAATCAGACATATAACATAAAATTCTCTCTCTCTCTCTCTCCCCCCTCTATTGGGACTACTATAACATCAAACATACCTATTTTTGCCCTACCAGACAATGACTTCTTCCACACACTCCTTAATGCACTCCCAATTCAAACCTACACTCAAACACTACTACTGCACACACACACACAAATACACACACACACACACACACACACACACACATACATAGACACACACACACTCCAGTGTACATCATTAATGTACTTTTGTTCACATTTTCTCTCAACTTTCTCCTTTGACACACCCTCCGGAACTCTGTCAATAGCTTCCTGAGTTTCTGGAGTCTGTATAAATCTTCTTTATGTAATCATATACTTATAGATCACATTATCTAGTATCATCTCACTCTGAGATTATCAATATGGCATTCTAAAAAAAGACTATTGCAGTTCTGTAAAAATTTCCAAAAGAAAAAAAGAAACTTAATTACATTTAGGAATATTTCCTTTGTTGAAAACTTACAAACCTGATGGCATCATTGATTCCTACACTGGTGCTGTCCCCCAGTTACTGTTGTATAGGCAGGAATACAATGGTTTCTCACACTTAAACACTGTCTTGTTCTCTTTCCTCTTCTATCATAATTTCTTTAAATTCTTATTCATTCACCTTGCAAAATAAAATCACTGCATTTCAACAATGTGAACCCAAAATACAAAAGAACCAATTATTCCATCACCTCCTGACATGAAAAAAATAATTGAAAAGAAATCCATCTAAATTTACTAACCTCTGAAACAGCCAATGCATGTCTTTTCAGGTCTGGTTTTACTGGGCTGTATAAGATTCACTACTAGGTGATGATACTGAAACAAAACTTTTCAGATTTTCACTATGTAGGAGGAAAGTATTAAGTAAGTACAATAACTTACCTGGTGTTACAACAGGGTTACGACATGGATGGAGGGAAAGGCTGCAACAGTCAAAATCCTTCACACCATCTTTACCATAACGCAATTTCAGTGATCCATATCCCGATGCTTTTGCATCTTTTTTCTTTTCATGATAAGAGTACACAGAACTTGCAGTGCAGTTTTTAGAATGCCGCGTCATGGTGGTAACCTAAAACACTGCAAGTAAAAGATTTTTAAATCATTGGATCTAGTATCATTATTCTATTATAATCATTAATATCATTATTTTCAACATTATCACTATAATTATCACTACAGTCGTTTCTACTATTATCATTACTACTATCAATATCATTATAATTATTAACATAATTACTTATATTTCTATTATTTCTATTACATCATTAACCTCTTGCTTTCTTTTGCATTCCAGACCCAACGCTCACACCCATACAAAGGCTAAGGGGCAGCTATACCATTAAACATGCTTATTGTTGTCCTCACAGACAGTCATCTCCCCTAAACACTCCACAATACACCTGGGACCTTTGCCGTCTCTCCCACCCTGTAATTCTCTTCACTTCACATAGTTCCATCCACTGCCATGACCATTCTCAGGAAGGGCTGTTCACTTTCTACAGGCTCTCCCAATTCAAGTTCACTCAAACCAAACCTCTCTTGCTCCCCACTAAGTATAACTCTCAATGTCCTCTTTTCACACACAGTGAAATTCAGACACCAGATCAGCAGTATTTCTATCAAGTATGACACAAGAACCCCAAATAATCTACATCACTCAGTCTGCTTCCCAAATGTTGGGGTGTTGAACAGATGCAAATATCTTTCTTATAAGCAATTTCATATCTATAGGGACTGTAGTTGCCCTAGTATAGAGTACTGTTTACAAACATGGGTAGTTAATTGTCCACCACTCTATCAATGAGAGTCAGGCCAAAAGACCTCCATATCATATACTCCTATTTCTCAGGGTATCATTTTGGCAACCATTCTTGTGAGCTTGGACCCAAAGCACAAGTCTACAAAGAGCGTCCACACAAAAACCAACTCCTTTCCTCAAACAACTAAACTGTGGAATTCTTTTTTTTCCTTTCATCTATCCTTCTACTACAACGTTTCCATGAACACCTGCTGAGCCCAAACTGATTTCTTCATTCTTTTATGCTTCATTTTACTAGAGATGGCCTTGAATGGGGAATGTGTACCCCAAGCCATATTGGTCACCGTAACAGCATCAAATCATTTAAAGGACTCTTCAGGTTTATGTAAACATTTTTACAGAGACTAGAAATACACTTTTCAAAATTCAATAATATATTTACTAATTTTGATGACCATCATTGGATACTGATCCTTGTAGGACTTCGGTTTTCTTCTCAGATTTCAGCAAGGTTCTTGTCTGCAGCATCACATGTTACTAAAGCTTTCTAAAATCAATCAAGGTTTTGTTGACAAAGATAAACACATTGATTTTCTTTAGGATCACAAGTTGGTAATGCCAACCCGTCTCTCTGAAGTGTCAGTGTTGAAAATCCATAGCAAAACATTTATAAAGTGCAAGACAAGAAACAGGAGAAATATACAAGTGAATTATTATTTACAAAAATAGAAATAAAAGTTTCATTTGTCTATGGTTACATAAAAGATTCCTTTAATCATCATTAAGTAAATCATCTTGATGTCATTTAGCTGTGTGGCGACTTGGTGAGGTTGAGGGCGAGGTTCAGGGAGAGACCGAAGGTTTAGTGAGGTTGAGGACGAGGTTAATTGCGACACTTAAGGTTTAGGATGAAACTGAGGTTGAAGTTTGGGGTACCGTCAGCACTGGTATGAATTTTTTTTTTTTCTCTCTCTCTCTCTCTCTCTCTGCATTATCTTGTCTTCCTCATCAGTAGGTGTATCCTGAGCTTCAACATTCACTAACCTCACATTTCCTTTCCTGATGTTCATAACCTTCACCCACTATCTGATACCGCAGAATACACTATAATCCCCCAAATTAGCACTTCTCAACCATTACTCCCAGCACATGCTGGTAATTATACCCTAATTTCACAACCTACAGGAAATACTGCACCACAGAAACATAAAACTAAATACCATCCACTTCTTTCAAATTTCCAACTCTCGAAATGTATTTCTTGACGTTCTTCTGGGCCCTAGGAACCTACGTCGACCTCAATCATAAACAAAACAACTTTACACATATCAAGAAATACAACTCATCTGCACTACAACTATTGTAGTAAAAGATGCTAGTAAACAGCCTGCCTGGCAGCCTAACCTCCATGTGTTGTGCAGGGAGAACGTATGGCGAGATGGAGGGTAAACTATTGTGATTCTGAGTGAGAACTACATACGTCGTCTATATATATATATATATATATATATATATATATATATATATATATATATATATATATATATATATATATTATTATTATTATCATTATTATTATTTTGCTTTGTCGCTGTCTCCCGCGTTTGCGAGGTAGCGCAAGGAAACAGACGAAAGAAATGGCCCAACCCACCCCCCTATACATGTATATACATACACGTCCACACACGCAAACGTACACACCCACACATCCCAATGTACACACATATATACACACACAGACACATACATATATACACATGCACACAATTCACAGTGTCTGCCCCTATTCACTCCCATCGCCACCCCGCCACACATGGAACAAAAACAATTCCAATATATATATATATATATATATATATATATATATATATATATATATATAAATATATATATATATATATATATATATATATATATATATATATATATATATATATATATATATATATATATCTTTGGATTGTATTATAGAAATGGGTTTAATGTCAAGCCATTCTGTATATACTTCACATTTTTTTTGACTATCCAGTGTTAAGCTGGATATAATCTTAGTGGGCTAATGAGACAAATGCTGCAACTATGTGAAGCGAATTAAAATGATCTTTTCTTGGCCATATTTCCCAGTTAACCCTGTTTGATGAAATGATTAAACGGTCAACTATAATGTGAATCATGGCTACGATAAAAAAAAGTACAAAACATCTTGATTGTCCTTGTTTTCCTGAACCACATTTGTACTGGGTACATTATATTTGGGTACATTATCTATCATTCAAACTCAGCGCGAAGATCACACACACACCCTCATTTAGCATATGCACATAAATGAAATCAAAGTAAAAGTAAGTGAATCAAGAAAACTTACCATTGTGGAGAGAGAGAGAGAGAGAGAGAGAGAGAGAGAGAGAGAGAATCATAATTAAATCATATATCATATTTAGGAGGACATGATGAAAATGAATTATATATTCATACCCTAACAATTTACGAACCACAGTAGGAAATATATGCACATACCTAAAAAAAAAAAGACAGGAAAATTTCCTTAGAACAAATGGAAAAAATTATAGAAAACCGAGTGAAGGTAGAGATTTTGCAAAGATCTATAGAGTGAGAAAAGGAAGTGTACTAAACTGTGTTCTAGATAAGGGGAGAGAAAGAATGGAAGAGGTGAGGCAATTTAAGTATTTAGGAGCTGCCTTGGGTAACTTGAAGTTTGGTGATATGGAAGGAGAGATAAGGAAGAGAGCAGTACAGGATAGAAGATTCATTGGGTCCCTTAACAGAAAAATGAAGATTAAAGGTATAAGTATGGAAGTGAAGAGAGGATTAAGGGGCAACATAGTCCTCCCAACCCTGACCTCTGCAGCTGAAACATGGACATGGAATGAGTAACAGAGGTCAAGAATCCAGGCTGTGGAAATGAGGCATTTGAGGAGAGAATGTGGTGTGACTAGATGGAATAAAGAAGGAAAAGAAAGGGGTATGTGAGAGGTGGTTTAACAGGAAATGCAAAGGAAGTGAATGGCGGAGTGTTAGAGAGTGAAACGTAATACTTTGAGGTGGTTTGGGCATGTGGAAAGAATTCAAGACTGGGAGTTTTAAGAGTGCTTGATAGTACGATTAAAGGAGTTGGTATGAGATGATCACTTGTGACACAAGAATGTATGAAGGAAGTCTATTGGAGGAAGAGAAAAGGTGGAAGAAAGTGGGGAATGGTGTGTATGAGGGAGGCATGTAAGGACAGACATATGTTTGATGAGTTTCCATATAAGCAAATATAAAGTAATGAAATATCATCTAGCATTATATGAACAGCATGAATCTGTATGCTAGAGTTGACTTGAGAGTCAATATCATGTCTAACCTCATGCCAAAGTCCCACATTGATTAGTGAAGAAGAAATTGTCTGCTGACTCAAAAATGTATTCTATGTATATAAGGAACTAATCAGCATGCTGATCATATCATACATCAGGCCAAAGCTATAATAAGCTTCTAAGGTCTGACAATCACTAAAAATGGACAAATATCTAACAGAAAAAGTGAAGAAGGCGAAAGATGGTAGCAAAATTTTAAGATAAGTGATTCATTGGTAAAGGTTAAAGTTTTCCACCCTGGAGAATAAAATATGGAATAAAGATATCCATAATGTACTGTGTAAATTACAAGTATAGTGCTTTTAAATAAAAGTGAGGCCTTGTTGATGCTGTTAGGTTTCTATCCATTATGATTTATGTTAGTTTTTTACTTTCACTATATCAGCTTCTTTGATCAGCATACCCAGCTGGCACTTCCATGTGAAGAAAAACAATGATAAAGGTTATCCTACTGAAGTCTAAAATTAATTATACTTACAATAAGAAATCAGTTTACAAACCTTGAATCAAAATTGAATGACTATTTGATGGTGGTTCCCATAATATACAACTTTGGAGAGAAAGAATCTGAGAATTTTCCTTTAATGCAGTCATTCACAATTTAAATAGGTACATGCATCCAATATTTTCTTACTCTTTACAATGAAAAGATTTACCATTAATCATAAAAGATTGAAATAAGCCAATATTTAGTAATATCTTAAAGCCTTGAAGCTTATTGTAAACATCAAACTACCTTTTTCATTGGCAAAATCTACAATATTTGTGATCCTAATCTTTCTGTAGACGTAGCATTACTTCTCTCCACGTGCTTCAATGTTCCCTGCATTGTCAAAACAAAGTCAACATGGCAGACAACAAGCTTAAGAGCAGGCAATTTTCATAATGCCATCTTGCTTTTGAACAGGGATCTAAAACACTAACCAGATATTGCTTTAAAACTTTAGTAATATCAAAGCTAGGGGTTTCATTTCTTAAACAAATGTTCCTTGCCTTTGGTCATTTGCATGTCCTACCTTAAAGTTTTCTTTTTGCTGAAGTATTGTTAAGGCCAGAACACCTTGTTTGGGCCTTGGGTTTGTGTCCTCTGTGTATCTTTGTAGCTCAACTGTTTGCTTGGATGGATTCCTCTCCACATAAAACTGAATCACACTGATAAAAGGATGAGAAGAGTTATGACAAATAAAAAAGTTTTCAACTTTATTATTTGTGTCCTATACAGTTACACTTTTATGTCCACCACCAAAGTAAAAAATTATGAACAGAGATGAAGAACATAATTTTACAACAAACTGCTTGTCACTCAAACTTTTGGCTGTTTTGCAAGGAGGAATAATGGCATGAAAGTCATTTTAACTACTATATATCATGCAAACTAATAGACTGCATGTTAGTTTTTCAAGGCGACAGGATAAGTAAATTGCTTTAAATAAAAAGACTTTTAAGTGATTCTTATACAATGTACTGATTCATCTGACACTATACCTGTCTAACACATACAGACGTGGGAACTGACTCATCCACACATTTAACATGTCTAGCGATACAGTCCGACACGGATATGTAGCTATTATTTTTTATTAAACTTGACTACTGTTTCCCACATCATTGAGATAGCACCAGGAAACGCAAAGAACAGCCCATCCACTCATTTACTCATAAACACTCTTTCTGCTGATTTTCACTGCATCCTTGATTTTACTATTGTAGTCATGGAAAAAAACTTACCCATTGATAAACCTTTTCTTGACTACCGAGAGATGTACAGTGTCCAAGATCTCGGTATGTATATAAGGTAATATCTATAAGAAATACACCTTGATTATTGTATAAAGGAGCTTTGGTTTCCAGAATATGTGCATTGTAATAAATACATGTAAAGGTATGCTTATTGTGATATATGGTTTTCTTTGGTTCAAGTTTTGTACCTTATCAATTTCAAGATGAATTAGTAATCACAATATGTTAAACTAGTAGTTAAAGTAATAACTGGAGGGCATACGTTTGTTTGTAGGTATTAGGGATATATGACAATAATTCATCGTGCTTACAGCTGAATGTGGACTTAATCAATACAGTATCAAGTGGAATTAATCCAAAGCTGCTAGTTATCTCTGTGAGGAATCAAGAATTATTATCATTCTCATCTTTTTTTTTTTTGTTTTGTTTTTCTCAAAGAAGGAACAGAGAAGGGGGCCAGATGAGGATTTCCCTCAAAGGCCCAGTCCTCTGTTCTTAACTCTACCTCGCTAACGCGGGAAATGGCGAATAGTATGAAAGAAAAGATCTTTTTTCATACTTGATTGCCATTTCCCATGTCAGTGAGTTTGTCCCATGAACAGACAAATAAAGGCCACATCCACTTACATCCAATGTCTGGTTGCCATTGTACCTTATTAGTTTTAAGATTAATTAGTAATCCCATAATGTTGAACTAGCTAAAGTTATAACTAAAGGGAATAGATTTGTTTGTAGGTGTTAGGGATAATATAACTAATTCATCACACTGACAGCTGAGCACTGATTTAATCAATACAGAATCAAGTGGTTTCAATCCAAAGCTGCTAGCTCTCCGTAGGGAATCAAGAATTATCATTATCATTCTTTTCATACTTGATCACCATTCCCGTGTTAATGGGTTAGTTTCATAAACAGATGAATAAAGGCCACATCCACTCACATCCATTCTCTAGCCACCATATCCACATCTGATACATATTCATACATACTATTATTCTAGTGCTTAAAAATTCCACAAAAAATGATCATTCAAATAAAAGCTGCCTGACCCCCAGTTAAAGTCCAGTCTCCGAATCAAGAATGCAGGACATTACCCTTGCTTTGTACTGTCCAATGTATACTTCATACTGTATTATAGAGTTCATGTAAGATGACCAGATTCAAAAGGAAGCAAGCATAATATATGTGCTTAAAGATGACATATACTCTTGAGTTTCAAATGGGAATATTGGCTTCTAAAAATTTTCACTTTGTACAATCCTCTTGCCTGACTACAACTTGACAAAGTGTATTAACTTTCATGTAACTATCATTTTAACTTATGCCTCACAAAACTGTCAAAAATTTGTTAGCATTAAAGGATACAAAAATAAAAAAGAGACAAGCAGTTCTGAAAGCAAACAGTAATTTGACCCTGATGAATACAGCACAGTACATGTAATATATTTCAGTGTGAAAGATTAACAAGAGCCCTCTGGAATGCAAATCAGGATAAAAGTTGTACAAACAAAACCAATTTTGATATAATCAGAATATAGGAAGATCAACTGTAAGAAACATCTCATGCTAACACAAGTTCCCTATCAGTGAGGACTATGTGTAAATTTTCACAAACAATACTAAATTTTGGAATTACTGTAAATTAAAAAAGTTATCTACCATAGAGTGGAGAGTATGTTGTTAACATAGGAATTTTGTCACTATTAGTTACAATGCTTTAAAACCTGTAAATCATATAATTTCTTGCCACACTGTTCAATAACTAATATTGTTTAGCCTGGGAATGTAATACAAAGTTAGCAGTTTCTGAAACATTCAAAGAACTAATTCAGCCAAGATTTTTTTACCATTCAAACATAAAATGAACATGGAATGATTTCTGGTGCAATAAAATGGGTTTCATAGAATGAAAGTGCTCTTGGAATAGATTAAATATGCTGTACTTGCAATTATAATGACTATAAATATTTACAACTTTACGAAAGGAACAGTGTATTCAGAGTCTGGGGAGAGTTTATTTCCAAGCATAATGATAAACTGACTTATGAGAAAGTTCTTTACTAAGTACTGGTCATAAAATCAAATGGAGAAGCCAAAGTATGAACTCTTTTATAGGCTGGAAGGGTACAAGCATCTCTCTTTTAATGGTAAGGTATAGGGTTAACCTCAGTTAAGTCTAATATATGTTTCCTTCACGGAAAATATACATAGGTTTTAATCACTTGATTCAAGAAACTAAAAATGAGATTCTTTAAACAATTAACAGTACAAAAAAGTTTTTATTCTTGGATACTAATGCTTTTCTTTAATGATCAATGCATTCAGAATTTGTTTGGTAATTTTTAGGCATATTAAAAAAATTTTGCTCTGTTAAATGATAAGGGATCTGATTAAATAAAAAATCTTACTTATCCAGCCAAGAGTTACTACATTTGTCATCACAGCTCACTGAATTACTAAAAGCTTTGTATTTCTCTCTATATATTATTGCTACCAGAATTTGCAAAGAAAAGTATTCAAACTTACAAGTACTTCTTTTGCAATAATACCAAAGTAAAACTTACACATGAAATTATAGTGTTTTTATTCTCATTAGAAACAGCAAATGAGAATACATCACTCAATCTTAGCAGTGAGGAAAGCATGAATAAAAAAAAACGAAAAAGAGTTTTCATGGGACAACAGTAAAGGGGTAGAACTTCCATGAATAAAAATTACAACCAATATCTCTTTTGCATGCTTAAAGCTAAAGTAGAAAAATTCATGACATAAACAGTACTACAACCAACATTTTACTTATAAGTTTACAGCTTCCAACCTTCCAATAGGAACTTTAAAATTCATAGCTGTTAAGCTCTGACTATACGAGTGAGTAGAACTCTAAATATTTCCAAAATCTGAACACAAAACTGCTTAAAACTTGGTTGTCTTGTAGCTAAAATACAAAGTGAGGAAATGAAGTACCAGGTGGTATACCAGAAACTTATATGTACCATGAGCAAATTACTGGCAACCAAGAAAAACTTAATGGTAATGTTTAACAAACATATATCCAGGTATAACCTGTTGCAGGGGCAAGTGTTTAATTATTTCTCCACAGATATGTGCTACCATGACAAATACCCGTCTGTGTTCCATAGCCCAACAAGGACATAGCAGTGATAAGAACGCTGAAAAGATAAATCACTCAGAAAATACGTTACTCTGTTCATCATCTAAACTTAATGACATAATAACCATCTGGCATTCAACAAGGGGGTAGACTATCAAGCCTACTTTCAGTTGCAGTGATTCACTGCTTGCTGAACATGAAAAAAGGGCAGAGGGAAGCTTGGTGATAATGGAGCACGGACACATGCAGGATAATTAAAAATTCAAAACACTTAACTAAACTATATGCAGCATGAAAAATATTTAATTTCCTCAACTCTTATTTATAGTGGTTAGCACCATGACCTATAAATTACTGGGAAGCCAACATGCACCAACCCAACTCTTCATCCTCACTTTTGGAGTCTGTTGATGACTGGGTATCTGGCATATGAAGGCACCAATCAAGGGCACTGTGTCCACATCAAGTATCAAGTTTGGGTGTATGAATATAAATATGTAACCAGATTTCACCTGTATGGGGTTACACATCGATTAAAAAGTCACCTTCAGCAAATTTGTATCATAGCCAGTTGACAAAAAAAGAGGATACTCTCATCAAAGTACTTCTCACTCCAAAGGAGTCCATCATATTCCTGATACTGGCTGAAATTCAGCCATGAAGCTGAAAGAGCCCCATAAAAAGGGTCCTGGGTTCTATGATAATAACAGTAATTCTTTCTTTCTTTCGTACCAATTCGCTGCTCCTCATGGGAGCGAGGTAGCATCAAGAAGAAATGAATAAGCCTCTGAGGATAAAAGATCCTCATCTGGCTTAATCCTCATTTCCTACTTTGGAGAGTAAACAGATGGGGAGGATTTCCAGAGCCCCTGCTCTTTCTCCTCTTGGCTGCCTTCTACAACATACAGATCTATGGGCAGTATTCTTTCACCCCTTCTCCCAGGGATGTATCTCATATATATGTATATGAAACGCTGGTAATCTGATAGACATACTTTCACCACTGAGAAACTCACCACATGGGACCCCATGAGCGTCAAACTCCCTCTCCATACAGTACATATGGGTAATCACACACACACACACACACACAGAGGCATCTGTGCAGCAGCAGTTAGTGTCACCAACCGTAAGTCAGCACAGGCCAGCCCAGGATCAGGCCTAAAAGGTAAAATCCAGGGTCTGGCAGTCGGCCCACACCCAACCCCAGTGTTCATCCTCCCCTTAAGGTTAGTTGACAAATGGGCACCTGGCTAAGGCTGGGCCATGTGTTTGTGTGTACACACCTACAGGAGTAAAGACAATATGCACACAAAAGGTTAAGAGACAGAGATACACAAATGACAAACTCCTGCCTACAACTCAAACAGTAATCCGACACACACACAACACTATGAAATACAAATTTAGCCAGGAGATGCACACACATCTGCAGGAAACAGTGCTGAGAGAGAGAGAGAGAGAGAGAGAGAGAGAGAGAGAGAGAGAGAGAGAGAGAGAGAGAGAGAGAGAGAGAGAGAGAGAGAGAGAGAGAGAAGAGAGAGAGAGAGAGAGAGAGAGGAGAGAGAGAGACTTGGAGTGTGTGGCCTAGGTGAGGCAATTGGAGGGGTGCGTGTACCTGTTGTCCCATAGCACTGAACTGGCAGGTCCACACTCTCCCATCAATCTCTGCTAACAAAAGGTAGGCACAGTGAATCATCACGACCCCTATCCACCCTGCCTCCATTAGGTAATGCTGCTGGGGATGGGGAGGCCTGGGGGCCTGTAATTTTGTCAGCAGAACATGTTAAAAAGTGCTGGAGTAAGACTTGACTATCATGGAAGTTGTCACTATATATAATTCATGGTTTACCTACAGCAAGAAATTGGATGCTAGTTCTATTATGTTTTATTTTATATAAAAATTTCTTTATTATAATCAACGTAATTCATGGAAATTTTTTCATAACAGCAAAATTATGATAGTTTTTAAAATTGCTGACTGTACCAGTACAATGCAGTGTTGTTAAGATCAATGAAAGCACTGGCAACAGTGTCTCAAACTGTGCTAGAAATGCCTTCTCCTACATTATCTTGGTATACTTTAAATGCTGAATGAGTTAGTGTCCTTAAAATCAATCCCCACAAAATCCAGACAGATAATCATCGTAAAGTAATTCATGATCATTTGCTTGGTCCTCTATATTTAGCTAAAGCTGCTCAATTTCCTACCTATAGCACTCACAGGAATGTACTGTCTTTGGCATAGCTAAAGGCTGATTGACAGTGGGTAGAAATTGTTGTGCACTGCTAACCCAGCAAAGACCAACACTTGGCAGGCTACCTTGAAAATGGAACAAAATTCAAGAAGTATATTTATGCCTTTAAGAATCATTCACCTTGGATAAATTTACACCTGAAGGAGTTAAGGGGTTAACATTACAGCATGGGTTTAATTTTTTTATCGTGCCATCAACAGAACAAATCCAAACTCAAAACACCATCATTATACAAACCTCATCATTGAAAGACAGACTGTAAACATGCACTCACTCCTCAACTCAATGAACCACAAATCCCACAGCAACCACTACTGGCAAACACAAAGGAAGATCCATACCTGCACCAACCCAACCCCCACCTTTGAAGCATTTTCATCCAATCAAATAACAAGCCCACTCCCAGAGAACACACACATTTTCAAAAATCAGCCACAAATCAACTTTACCCCTAACACAAAAGTCATAAAAAACTCATACGCAACTGCTCACAAACCCTTCACTCCTAGTAAAATTACAATGTTAAAGAACTCTCCTACAAAAAGTTCTTTATTCTATTCGTTTAATAACTTTGGCTCAGCTGCAATCCAAACACTCACATCTGGAAACATGCCAACATAATCCCAGTCCTTAAGCCCTCTAAGCCACTCGGCTCCCCATCCTCTTACTGCCTTACATTACTTCTACCTTCAGTATAAAATCTCTGAAAAACTGACCTATAACAGCATCAAGAAAAATTGATCACTTCACTGCCACATTAAACAGACCTCATAAAACACCCTATATGGCCTTGACTAAGTACAAACCCCTTCCTCCTCAGTATTAGTGGCAATAGAAATCAACTGCATTTAATACTGTCCCCTTAAACACCCTCATAAAAGAGATACCTGAAGTCACCCTCCACAACGACAAAAAAAGGTTCGGAAAAATTCATAGCTAACTGCAAAGCCAACTCTCTTAAGTTTCTTTCAACATGACCTCACATTAACTTCTGTAGACCACAATAAGGTTTTCTTATATGCACATGACCCTGAAATCACATCACAGCATTTTGACACCACAAAATCAACAATAAACATGCAACATTATATTAAACAACTGGCACAGTGGCTCATCCAGAATAGAATGTCTCCATCTCCAAAGAAGTCTCTAGCACAAATCCAACCTGCAATTTCCAATCACCTTGAATGGCCATCTGCATTCATTCAACATATCAACACATACTCAGAGCATCAAATATGAGACAATGACATTCACTCCCATCATGACAAATATCAACAAAGTTCATGCCCTTAAAACAATAACTAGAACCAGATTTTGACAAGAAAAGTAAACACGATATCCTCTACAGACAAATCATCCACTCCACCCTAAACTATGCCTCATCTGCCTGGTCATCCACTTTCAAATGCAAGTGTATCGAAGCTGTAAATCACACAAAACAGACCACTTAAAACAATAACTTGCTGCCTGATATCCACAAATAGTCAACAGCTACACAATGAAACTAAGATCCTCTCATCTCAACATGTCTGCTGTTAGCAAACTATAGTGAGAAACTACCATTTTGTGTGTGTGTGTGTGTGTGTGCTTGGTTGGGGTGTGAGTTTGAATGGAAAGAAGCTGGAGGAAGTGAGATACCTGGGTGTGGATATGGCAGAAGAACCATGGAAGCTGAAGTTAGTAATAAAGTGGGTGAGAGGTAACATCCTGGATGCATTTAGGAGAGAGTAGAAAGAGAGGTTACTGACTGAGCATGCAACAATGGATATGTTTAATGGTGTAGTAGGATGGAGGGTGTGCCATATATCAAATATTTTGGAGGAGGGCAGATGTGTTGGAGATGAAATGCTTGAGAACAATATGTGGTGTGAGGGAGGTTGATAGAGTATGAAATGATATGGTAATAAAGTCGTGCGGAAGGAAGAGGAATACAAATGACACAGCTGAGTAAGGTATGCTGAAAATGGTTTAGACATTTGGAGAGGATAAACGAATGTCTAAGAGGATATACATATTGGAAGTGGAGGGAACAAGGAGGGGAAACTGAGGAGGAGGTAGAGGGATGGAGAGCAAGATGTTTTGAAATCTTAAGATTCTGAAAATACGGGAAAGTGAGTCATACATGAGATAAAGCAAATTGGAGCAATCTGGTAAAAAAAGGGGTTTTGTGCTGCCAGTGAATTTAACCATGACACAGGAAGCAGTCAAAGGAAACCACAAAAAGGCCTATGGGGCTTGGCAGTGCATAGACAGCTAGAAAATGGATATTAACAACTGAGGCCAGTCTTTGCCTGTTCCTAGCACTTCTTCACTATGTGGGAAGCAATAAACCAGTGTCTAAAAAAAAATTTGATAGCAGTTTCCAACATACCAAGGTAGTACCTATGTATTTATATCTCTGATGCCTGTTCTCCTTTGAAACTCCCTCAGGGGGTTGGCCACAGAAATAGCAACCCCCTTTATATAAAAGCCTCATTTACTCATCCATTCTCTAGCTGTCATATATAATGCATCATATCTAGATTCAAACCGACCTTCCTCTGGTTTCCCTAAATGCTTCATATGCCCTAGTTCAGCCCAAAGACAGCATGTCATGCACTGCGTACCACATTGGTTCAGTTCACCTTATCCCATGCTTGCCTCACACCCTCCTTATGTTCAGGCCAAGCACTAAAAGCATATTTCATTTAATCCTTCAACCTTCTCCATGCTCCCTTCACTTCAGATATGCATACCATCTTAGCCTCTTCTCACTCATTGTTTCCATATGTCCAAACTAATTCAGCACACACTCTTCTGCTCACTCTCATACTCTTTACTTCCACACCTTCCTCTTACCTATCATTTCTTATTCAATCAAACCTTCTCACATCACATATTGTCTTCCAGCATTTCTTTTTAAACAAATCCACACCTCTTCTGCATTTTTTCACTGAGGGCCCCATGCTTCATGTCAGGACATTAACAGTGTACCATCAGATATACCCATTTTTGCCCTCACAGACAGGAACCTCTCTTTCCACACTCCTCATTGTGCCCAGGACCTTAGATCCCTTACCCACCTTAAGGTTTACTTCAGCCCCCATGGTTCCATTCACTGTCATCACCAGTCCCGATATGTAAAACACTCCAAACTCCAACTACAACTAACCTAACTCTTTCCACTGTTAAACCTACTACTCTTGCTTTTATTCACATCTACTCTCAATTTTCTCCTTCCATACATTCTCTAACTCAGAAACTAGCTTTTACTGTTTTTCAATCTAATACATCACCAGTGCCATATCGTCAGAAAATGGTAACTGACCTACTTCCTGGCCATCGTCCGAACACCCTGGACAGTGCAGACCTGCCTCCTCTCTCCAAAACCCTCACATTCACCTCCCTTACTCTCCTATCTAAAATGGGATTAAACAGCCTTGGTGACATACACACCTCTGCCACAGGCCCACCTCCACTTACAACAACTCATCCTACTCTCTTCCATATACGTTATGCTCTTCAAAAAATCTCAATACTTCTAGCAGCTTTCCACCCACATCATACATTCATATAAAGCATTCCCATTAACCCTAACATATGCTTTCTCTAGAGCCATAAAAGCTACACACAAAATCTTATTTCTCTAAGTATGACCTACACAATTTCTTTAAAGCAAGCACCTGATCCACACATCCTCAACCAATCTCAAAACCATATTTTTTCCTCTCAGTCCAATGCTCTGTACATGGTGCCACCCTCTAAATCACAACTCTCCCAAATCAGCTACACTCAATGTACTCGTACTTCTGTAATTCATACAATCACTCTAGTCCTCCTCGCCTTTATATAATGGCAAAGTACCAGCATTCCATTAATTCTAAGGCATCTCACCATGAGTTATACATATAATGAAAATCCTAACAAATCAACGACATCACCCCTTTTCTTAAGAATTCAACTGCAGTCCATCCACTCCAGCTGCTTTGCCACACTTCATCCTATGCAAACCATACACCACTTTTTTCCTTTTTAACAAATGACTTGCTAACTCTCTCTTACTCCACATCTTCACATCCATAACACAGCACATCTGCCATCCAATCAATGAAAACATTAGTCCTTCAACATACACTTAATCTCCTCTTCACCTTGTGTTTGCCTGTTACTAGCTTTCTGTCTGTACCCTTCAATGAAGCTCCCATGTGTTTTCTTCTCCTGCCCACACTATTTACCTCCTTCCACAACATTTTCTTATTTTGCCAGAGATTTGCTGATACTCAATCCAACTTTAATCTGCCATTTCTTTTGGCCCCTGCAACCAATTACTAACAATCTTTCCCTGCCAGTAACATCCATACATAACACCCACATAAAAATCAAAATGTAAATACAGCCACTTTTTTTAAATATCAGAAAGTAAAATGAGCACAATTTTTATACATTAAACCCTAACTAAAATGTTTTTCATGAACGAAGCTTACGGGAAGACTAGAGTATTTATGAAAAGTCTTTGTTTCTTGGTATCACAAGATTGCACTGAAATTCCACAGACTTGGTTAATTTTTTAAAATATGTCATATCTACATTTAAAAGTTTATTCAAGCATTAAGGCCAAAATAGCCTGTAAAATATTTCATATATTCATGTTTATAGCATTAACGTTATTTTACAATCTATGTACATTATTAACATCCTACTAATGAGCACTTTTCAGGTTTTGCTTCCCTTCGGAATGGTGCTTTGTTGAGTTCCTAGAGCTACTTGTTTTTTATGTGAAGACTCATCTTCAGCTTTCTGTGAAGACACAGTCTTTCTTAAATTATCTACACTTTCATCTTTTAGGGATTTAGTTACCGATGTACTCTCTGTCCCTTTAGATCTAGTCCCTAATAATCCATTAGCTGTACTGAAATCAATCTCACTGCGAGAACCTGAGGCTGATGATGTCAAAGGTGTGTCTTTAGTTGTACTAGTACCACTCTTTATTGGATGCTGAACTTCTACCATGCCTGTAGGAACCGCCACTGAAGGATATCTGGCATCAATACCACCTTGCAAAGCGTTTATTTGTATGTCTTCATGATCAATGTTTTGTGCTTTGCTTAACCTATCCAAGTTCTTCTCTGATACAGAAATATTAGAGAGCACTATAGTAGACAAGGCCTCCAAACTGTTAACAGGAGCAGATGTGGATGCATGACCAGTGTGAAGGCTGCCATTTTTTACAGATGAGAACTCATTGACTTCAAGCAGTGCTTCATGCCCTTCATTCATTCGGTTGAATGCATCCCACAAACCAACAATGGATCCAATGACACCTAGTACAATCAACATGATGTCGAAATACTTCTGCCGCTTAGGTAATCGCCTGCAAAAGCAAAACTTATCATCATTTATGTATCAAGCAAATTTAATTAAGGAATTGTAAAATCAATGCTTATAGAGACCTAAAAAACTGAAATGGTTCATGTTGGATAATTATCACTTTACAACAAAACAATCTTAAATTTATGAAGGAGGAATAATTCTATAAACGTATTTTTACCCAATATGATTACAAGGATTCAATAACAGACCTCTACTTTGCAACAAGAATAGAATTATTTTCAAAGAAGTTAAGATGAAGACTACATAAATATCAGACCCACTTTCCACTTGACATTTGAACAAAAGGGAGTCTGCAATTACAATCCCATCGACACAAACACATTTTTTTCATATACTTTAGTGAGGTAGCACCAGTGAAGCAATGTTGTTTCCTGTGGGGTTGGGTAGTGTCAAGAATGGATGAAGACAAGCAAGTATGATTATGTACATATGTATATATGCAAATGTTTATGTATGTGAATGCAGGAGGGTGAAAGGCGTGCAAGGAATAGAGTGAATTGGAACGATGTGGTATACCGGGGTCAACGTGCTGTCAATGGATTGAACCAGGGCATGTGAAGCGTCTGGGGTAAACCATGGAAAGTTTTGTGGGGCCTGGATGTGGAAAGGGAGCTGTGGTTTTGGTGCATTATACATGACAGCTAGAGACTGAGTGTGAATGAATGTGGCCTTTGTTGTCTTTTTCTAGCACTACCTCGTGCACATGCAGGGGAGGGAGTTGTCATTTCATGTGTGGCGGGGTGGCGACGGGAATGAATTAGGGCAGACAGTATGAATTATGTACATGTGTACATATGTATATGTCTGTGTGTGTATATACATGTATACGTTGATATGTATAGGTATGTATATGTGCGTGTGTGGGTGTGTATGTACATACATGAGTATGTAGGTGGGTTGGGCCATTCTTTCGTCTGTTTCCTTGTGCTACCTCGCTAAGATGGGAGACAGTGACAAAGTATAATAATAATAATGTATATTTGTACATGTTGATTATCTATTCATCATTATACTTAATCGCTGTTTCCTGTGTCAGCGAGGTAGCACCAGGAAACAAAGAATGGCCCATCCACTCATATACACACATATATATGTATATATATATGTAAGGGGAGTGGGGGAGGAATGGGATGTATTTAGGGAATCAGTGATGGATTGCGCAAAAGATGCTTGTGGCATGAGAAGAGTGGGAGGTGGGCTGTTTAGAAAGGGTAGTGAGTGGTGGGATGAAGAAGTAAGAGTATTAGTGAAAGAGAAGAGAGAGGCATTTGGACGATTTTTGCAGGGAAAAAATGCAATTGAGTGGGAGAAGTATAAAAGAAAGAGACAGGAGGTCAAGAGAAAGGTGCAAGAGGTGAAAAAAAGGGCAAATGAGAGTTGGGGTGAGAGACTATCAGTAAATTTTAGGGAGAATAAAAAGATGTTCTGGAAGGAGGTAAATAGGGTGCGTAAGACAAGGGAGCAAATGGGAACTTCAGTGAAGGGCGTAAATGGGGAGGTGATAACAAGTAGCGGTGATGTTAGAAGGAGATGGAGTGAGTATTTTGAAGGTTTGTTGAATGTGTCTGATGACAGAGTGGCAGATATAGGGTGTTTTGGTCGAGGTGGTGTGCAAAGTGAGAGGGTTAGGGAAAATGATTTGGTAAACAGAGAAGAGGTAGTAAAAGCTTTGCGGAAGATGAAAGCCGGCAAGGCAGCAGGTTTGGATGGTATTGCAGTGGAATTTATTAAAAAGGGGGGTGACTGTATTGTTGACTGGTTGGTAAGGTTATTTAATGTATGTATGACTCATGGTGAGGTGCCTGAGGATTGGCGGAATGCGTGCATAGTGCCATTGTACAAAGGCAAAGGGGATAAGAGTGAGTGCTCAAATTACAGAGGTATAAGTTTGTTGAGTATTCCTGGTAAATTATATGGGAGGGTATTGATTGAGAGGGTGAAGGCATGTACAGAGCATCAGATTGGGGAAGAGCAGTGCGGTTTCAGAAGTGGTAGAGGATGTGTGGATCAGGTGTTTGCTTTGAAGAATGTATGTGAGAAATACTTAGAAAAGCAAATGGATTTGTATGTAGCATTTATGGATCTGGAGAAGGCATATGATAGAGTTGATAGAGATGCTCTGTGGAAGGTATTAAGAATATATGGTGTGGGAGGCAAGTTGTTAGAAGCAGTGAAAAGTTTTTATCGAGGATGTAAGGCATGTGTACGTGTAGGAAGAGAGGAAAGTGATTGGTTCTCAGTGAATGTAGGTTTGCGGCAGGGGTGTGTGATGTCTCCATGGTTGTTTAATTTGTTTATGGATGGGGTTGTTAGGGAGGTAAATGCAAGAGTCCTGGAAAGAGGGGCAAGTATGAAGTCTGTTGGGGATGAGAGAGCTTGGGAAGTGAGTCAGTTGTTGTTCGCTGATGATACAGCGCTGGTGGCTGATTCATGTGAGAAACTGCAGAAGCTGGTGACTGAGTTTGGTAAAGTGTGTGGAAGAAGAAAGTTAAGAGTAAATGTGAATAAGAGCAAGGTTATTAGGTACAGTAGGGGTGAGGGTCAAGTCAATTGGGAGGTGAGTTTGAATGGAGAAAAACTGGAGGAAGTGAAGTGTTTTAGATATCTGGGAGTGGATCTGTCAGCGGATGGAACCATGGAAGCGGAAGTGGATCATAGGGTGGGGGAGGGGGCGAAAATTTTGGGAGCCTTGAAAAATGTGTGGAAGTCGAGAACATTATCTCGGAAAGCAAAAATGGGTATGTTTGAAGGAATAGTGGTTCCAACAATGTTGTATGGTTGCGAGGCGTGGGCTATGGATAGAGATGTGCGCAGGAGGATGGATGTGCTGGAAATGAGATGTTTGAGGACAATGTGTGGTGTGAGGTGGTTTGAGCGAGTGAGTAACGTAAGGGTAAGAGAGATGTGTGGAAATAAAAAGAGCGTGGTTGAGAGAGCAGAAGAGGGTGTTTTGAAATGGTTTGGGCACATGGAGAGAATGAGTGAGGAAAGATTGACCAAGAGGATATATGTGTCGGAGGTGGAGGGAACGAGGAGAAGAGGGAGACCAAATTGGAGGTGGAAAGATGGAGTGAAAAAGATTTTGTGTGATCGGGGCCTGAACATGCAGGAGGGTGAAAGGAGGGCAAGGAATAGAGTGAATTGGAGCGATGTGGTATACAGGGGTTGACGTGCTGTCAGTGGATTGAATCAAGGCATGTGAAGCGTCTGGGGTAAACCATGGAAAGCTGTGTAGGTATGTATATTTGCGTGTGTGGACGTATGTACATGTGTATGGGGGGGGGGGGCCATTTCTTTCGTCTGTTTCCTTGCGCTACCTCGCAAACGCGGGAGACAGCGACAAAGTATAAAAAAAAAAAAAAAAAAAAAAAAAAAAAAAAAAAAAAAAACATAAATGCCCATACACGCACATATACATACATATACATATCAACATATCAATATATATACATACACATACAAAGACATATACATATATAAACATGTACATATTCATACTTGCTTGCATTCATCCATTCCTGGTGCTACAGGAAACAGCATTGTTACTCCCTGCTTCAGCGAGATAGTGCTAGGAAAACAGCAAAAAAAGGCCACATTCGTTCACACTCAGTCTCTAGCTGTCATGTGTAATGCATTAAAACCACAGCTCCCTATCCATAGCCAGGCCCCACAGACATTTCCATGGTTTACCCCAGATGTGTTACATGCCCTGGTTCAGTCTACTGACAGCATGTCAACCCCAGTATGCCACACTGTTCCAATTCACTCTATTCCTTGCATGCTTCTCACCCTCCTGTATGTTCAGGCCCTGATCACTCAAAATCATTTTCACTCTATCCTTCCACCTCCAATTTTGTCACATTCTTAAATCACTTTCCTCATGATAACATTTCATCGTGTATCTTCCTTTACTGACAAGCATGAAACTTTAAATTATACACCATACAAATTCAATATAAACTTACTGTCTGAATATTGAAAGATGAAAGGTAGCTGGTAGGATAAATGCCAAGAGAGTGCAGCATGTAGCACCAATCAAACTCATCAAGATGGCAAAATTGGGAACTGCATTCACTACTACTCCTGTCATTCCCACAAGTATCAATCGCATGATGTTCTGTAAATATGAAGGTTGGGATATCTTTTATTCAGGTAGCAATGAGGAGTTAAATATATCAACCACCAGCAAAGAAACACACAATTATCTTTGTACATGACCTTTACACAATGATTTTTCAAAGAATATGGAAGAAAAAAAGAGTAATCTTCTTATGCATTTGCAACTGAATGACATGCCAAATCTACAAAAGTAGTCCAATTCCCATCTATCTATATCTAAATCTATACATTTTAATCAAACTGTTCCTAGTTACCAAAAGTTCAATAAAAAAAATGGTATTTATGATCAGTAGAGTCCCACAGCTTAAGCAGAAACTCCCCCAAAGGCCATAATGTCAGCACAACTTAATAAAGTTATAATGGCTTCTTTAACGTATCTTTCCATTCACCTACCAACTGTCCTTAAACTAGCTTTTACTCACCCCACTTAAAACTCTCCTTGTAACTATCACCATAACTCTTTTTCATATGCATTCATCATTTAATGCACTGCAAAGTAGCATTAGAAGCATAAAAAAAAAAATGCCTCATTTGCTAGCATCCAATTTCTAGCTGTGGCATGTAATGCACCAAAACCACAGCCTCCTATCCAATACCAGGCCCAACTGACCTTTCCATGGTTTAGCTTGACCACTTCATAATATGCCATGGTTCAGTCTAATGACAGCATACCACACTGATCAATTCATTCTAACCTGTGCACACCTTACATCCTCCTGCATGTTCATGCCCCAAGGACTCATAATCATTTCTACACCATCCTTCCATTTCCAATTAGGTCTCTCCTCCTTGTCCAAATCACTTCTGATACATATATCATCTTTGTCAACATCACCTCACTCATTCCTTCCATATGTCCAAACCATTTCAGCAAACCCTCTGCAGCTCTCACAGTCATAATCTTATTACCACAAAATGTGCTTGCCTTCTGAATGAACATACTCAAAATTAGTGTCAGTATGAATAAATATATGGCTCTCTTGGTAAGAACTATTACCAAACTGCAATACACAAATTCTACATGATCTAATAATAGCCCTATCTAAGCTCTCTCTCTCTCTCAAGAAAGAAATCTACAAATTTTTACACTATATATTTTCAAACATTCATAATCTTTAAAAAAAAGATATCTACTTACACCTCTGTACGGAGCAGTAGTTAAACTAAATGTTTTGTCCAGAAGGTGTGTGACTGGAAACATCATCATAGGGTATGTAAAGAAAAGGGAGATTCCTAAACAAATTTTGACCATGGCTGCAAAGTCCACAGTTCCACTCCCATGAGGAAGATTTAGCGTGATTATGTCCATGGTATCTGTAAATGAAATACCAAATGCTTACTTAGATGCAGCAACAAAAACATTCAGTACATCACTGTTCAATATACTGCTACAAACAAAAAATTAAAAAAAAGAATCATCCAAAAATCTAAGTCTTGAAATATCACAAGCCTTTTCTATTTGGGGCAGTGTCCTGTAAACATGAGATAAATTCTCCAGAAATATTGGGGCTTTATTTTGAAAATCAAAACTTAAACTATAAACTTTCTAATAACTTACGTGGCCCAAAGGATGCATAACCAGATACCCCAAAGCAAATGTAGAGCATTGTCAATCCTGTCATAGTGCAAACAAAGATGGACCTAAACTTATCGCGTTTGTGCTCAGCCATCGACTCCTCAAGCGAAAGGATCATCCCTGCACCCTAAAGAAAGGGTAATGATTACTTCAAAAAATTTACATTTTGATAAATAAAAAATATATATATAGTTCTATTTAATTTTGTGCAAAACTATAGGAATTCAAAAGAATCTTCAAGGAAAGAGTTGAGGAACTAGCCAAAACCACTAGTATCCCAATGTGGGAAAAGTATGGTCTAAAGCAGAAAATGAAAAAAAGTATCATTCACACAGATCTTTAAGTATGAGCATTAAGTAGAAACAATAGGTAGAAGCAGTGGTAGAAAAATTAGGCAGGAGCATTAGGTAGAAGTGGTCAATAAGAACATTTAGAAGCCTTCGCAAACACTATGCTAGAGTTGCCCTCTGCATGTGGCCTGTCGAGGATGAGGCACTAAAAGGCTTACATGAGGCACTGGAATTCACTAACTATGATGACTCTTTGGCTACGGCCACCCCCTTGAGGGAGTTCTAGGAAGGAGCAGGCATAAGGGATAAAGAAAGATAGAAAGAAATTAACAGCAACAGTAAGGCCATCTTCATGTAATACATGTAAGGCTCAGCACTGCCCTGTGGGAAATGCTGAATGCTTATAACTGTAGGATATATTTTAGTGGAGGGCTATATGTATTTTATGTTGTTCCAGCTCTTTCCAGGAGTAATTGGAGATTCAAATTGATCTTGAAACACAACAGTAACCATACAACAATAGAGGTACTTCTGAAATTTGTAAATAAAATAGAATAAATATGATAGACTGTTTACTTTCTCTTTAAACTAAGGCTTCAGATAAATAGCTTTGCATGACATCCCATCAGATCACCCTTCAATTTTCACAAGTTCTGTTCTTGACTGTTAAACTAAGGCTTCAGATAAATAGCTTTGCATGACATCCCATCAGATCACCCTTCAATTTTCACAAGTTCTGTTCTTGACTGTTAAATGTTACAAGAAATTTGTCTGAACTTGCATTTTACTGTGTTAATGATTACTTTATAAGAATCTAAGTACTATAGTAAGAACTTATGATATACTCTTAAAAGTGGTGTTTCTATACATTAAAGGGAGATAAACAATAACTGAATTTTTTTCATGGTAGCTGAGACAGAACAGGCAGCTGAATGCCTCAGTCAATGCCAACTCATTATGCCTTGCACAAGACGAAATGTAGCAAGGTGGCTGGTGTGGATGGTATTGCAGTTGAATCTATTATGAAAGGGGGTAACTGTGTTGCTGATTGGTTGGTAAGGATTTTCAATGTATGTATTGACCATGATGAGGTGCTTGAGGATTGGTGGAATGCATGTATAGTGCCACTGTATAAAGGCAAAGAGGACAAAGTTAAGTGCATCACTACCCCTGCTTCAGCAAGGAAGCACCGGGAAAAGACAAAAAAAAAAGGCCACTTTCGTTCACAGCTCAGTCTGTAGCTGTCATGTGTAATGTACCGAAACCACAGGTCCCTATCCACATCCAGGCCCAACTGACCCTTCCATGGTTTACCCTAGATATTTCACATGCCTTGGTACAGTCCACTGACAGCACATCAACTCCAGTATGCCACATTGTTCCAATTCACTCTATTCCTTGCACACCTCTCACCCTCCTGTATGTTCAGGCCACGATCACTCAAAATCTTTTTCACTTCAACCTTTCACCTCCAATTTGGTCTTCTGCCTGTCCTTGTTCTCTCCACCTCTGACACATATATCATTTTGTCAATCTTTCCTCACTCATTCTCTCCATATGTCCAAACCATTTCAACACATCCTCTTCTGCTCTCTCAATCACACACTTTATATTTCTACACATCTCTCTTACCCTTTCATTACTTATTTGATCAAACCATCTCACACCACATATTGTCCTCAAACATTTCATTTCCAACACATCCACCCTCCTCCGTACAACCCTATCCATAGTCCATGCCTTACAACCATATAATATTGTTGGTACTACTATTCCTGCAAACCCATTTTTGCTCTCCAAGATAACGTTCTCTTCTTCCACACATTCTTAATTGCTCCCAAAACCTTTGCCCTTGCTCCCACCTTGTGACTCATTTCTGCTTCCATGGTGACATCACACATCCTGCCTCACACTTTCACTCAACTCTCCATCCACTCTAACAAATGCATTTGCATGTTCTCCAAGTAATATCATGAGTAAAACTTATCAAAAGTAAATGGAGAGGGTATGGAATTTATGAAAAATCAGGGGATCAAACAAATCAATGGACTGTATGCAAGTGTAGCTGACTTAATAAACACAATTTATATATATGTTGTTACATCTTATGTAGGTTGCCCTTAGGTAACGGTAAGTCAGATTATAAGATTCATAAACTTCAACAGTAATACCTAAAGCTCACCTCATAACAATATATGGCAACAGCAAAGAAGAATGGAAATCCCTTTATAGAAAACTCTTTGGGAGTAAAGGGCACCTCTTCTGAATGTGAGAAGTCGAACCAAAACACCACTGCCAAGGCAAGCACATTTGACACTTGTGCAAATACACTGAAAAAAAGAAAGAATTCAATGAATATGTATTCCTCCATTCAAACCTTGAATATTACAGACCTTATATATAAATCTTCAATGTGTGTGAATGAAAGTAGTAGTATAGGTATTTGAAATAATCAAAATGAAATGATAGTCTTCATATACTGTTCTAAAAAAGGAAAATGGTACAAATAAGAAGTTAAAACACAAGTTCTAGCTGATGAATAATGACACAAACCACAGAGAAACTTAAGTAAGTCTCTATCAATGCAAACTCCATGTCACTGAGATGAGTTTGTGTTATGTATATGATGATTTTCAATGGTATGATTATGAGATAAACCTGGTCCCTGCCATCCTCTACCCATTATCCAATGTTAATGAAAACAATGAATTCATAAAACAAATCTACATATATAAAACAAATAACAAAAACCCATTATAAACTCCCCAGATCAAATGCAATTATGACTGAAAAATGTTTAAGTGACCCTTGTACTTGTGGAAAGAACAGCTGGATGAAAATCTGCTAGGACATAAAGTTAGATATCTGAACTGTATTGTGACTGGTAGTAGGTACTATCTGGTATGCAGCCACCAATCAGGGAGGTATGTCATTGGTACTAACCACCTGAGTATCGAGAGGGTAAGTGATGGCTGTATAGTGAGCAGGCACTTCAGTGGTTGTCAAGCTGCACTACTTTGACCCACATTGCTGTCGTTTCTTTCTGCCTCACCCACACATGGAATGCTGGCATTCTGTTCACAAGACTACAATCTCTCTCTGTCATACACTTAACTCACACAACACATTCTTCCTAACTCCAGATTTTTCTGCAGTGAGCACTAAGTATTAACCCTGCCTTTACAAAGTACTGCAATAGGTAGCGGATGGTTGGCATCCAATGACCACGGAGGTATATTACCAATATTAGCTGACTCGGTATCGGGAGGGCTAGGGTTAGTGATGGCTGTGCAGTGTGCTAGCACTTCAATGGTTGTCAAGCTGCACTCCTCTGACCCAGGTAGCTGCCTTTTCTTTCTGCCTCACACATGCATGGACTACTGACATTCTGTCAACAATCATGCAATCTCTCCTTATCACACATAACACTTGACAACACTTAAATCATACAGATCATTCTTTCTAAATCTAGATTTTCATGTAGTGAGCACCATGCATTAGCCCTGCCCTTTGGCAACATGGAGGGAACAATAGATAGAAGCAGTAGGTGGGAACACTTTGGCAGGAGCATTAGGTACAAACATTAGTTAGGAAAATTTGGCAGGAACATAAGGATGAAGTAGTTGACTAGGTAGCAGTAATCAGGAAGAACATTATGCTGCAACCTCTGCAAACACTGCACTAGAGTTGATCTCTGACAGCAGCCTGTTAAGGGTGAGGCACTAACGTGTAAGAAATGGCATTGAAGTTCACTAGTTATGGGGACTATATTGCCATGACCATGCCTTTGGGGAAGTTCTGGGACGGAAGAGGCATCAGTAATGTAGAGTGATAGATAGATCAAGTAGAAGTATGTAGTAGAAACGTTGGCTGGGAGCATTAGTAGTAGGATGGAACATTAAGTACACATATTAGGAAATAGCAGTTGGTGAAAATATCTGGCAGGAGCCTCGGAAAACACTGCACCAAAATTGCCCTCTATCAGTGGCCTGAGGCCCTAAAGGTTAATAAGTGGGGCAGTAGTTCACTAGTTATGAAGACTTGCTGTGACCACCCCCTCAAGGGAGTTCCTGAAGGGAATGGGCATCAGGACAGTGAGACAGATAGATAGATGGATATACTGATAGTGATCAATGAAGTGTTGACACTGCCAGAGGAGTGTTACTGGGATCCAACTGCATAAGGTTATACCATGAGTGACAAGTTACATTTGGTGAGGCTGTATCACTAGTAGTACAGTCTCATCACAAAGCTCATTCCAAAGGAGTACACATTTCTCTGCTACTGGAAGTGGCACAGCCTTGGCCACAAGGGCCTTTAGAAAGAGGTCCTTAGTAAGACCAGGACACTCCCACAGAAATCTATCCTGTGGTAATTATAAATAAATAAATATGCCAGAGCTCCTGATATGCCCTCCGCATCACTTAACAATCCCTAAGCACGCAGATTAAATGTAGCTGTGTACCTCCAATGCAACACCTTTAGGTGCAATGAAGATCACTCATACCAGAAGTTAAGTCATTAAGAACATGCAGAGAATACCAAGTGTCTGGATTGAAGATCAGAATCAACATAAAAACATTTTTTTTTTTTTTTTTTTTGCTTTGTCGCTGTCTCACGCGTTTGCGAGGTAGCGCAAGGAAACAGACGAAAGAAATGGCCCAACCCACCCCCATACACATGTATATACATACGTCCACACACGCAAATATACATACCTACACAGCTTTCCATGGTTCACCCCAGACGCTTCACATGCCCTGATTCAATCCACTGACAGCACGTCAACCCCGGTATACCACATCGATCCAATTCACTCTATTCCTTGCCCTCCTTTCACCCTCCTGCATGTTCAGGCCCCAATCACACAAAATCTTTTTCACTCCATCTTTCCACCTCCAATTTGGTCTCCCACTTCTCCTCGTTCCCTCCACCTCCGACACATATATCCTCTTGGTCAATCTTTCCTCACTCATTCTCTCCATGTGCCCAAACCATTTCAAAACACCCTCTTCTGCTCTCTCAACCACGCTCTTTTTATTTCCACACATCTCTCTTACCCTTACATTACTTACTTGATCAAACCACCTCACACCACACATTGTTCTCCTCGGTCCCTCCACCTCTGACACATATATCCTCTTGGTCAATCTTTCCTCACTCATTCTCTCCATGTGCCCAAACCATTTCAAAACACCCTCTTCTGCTCTCTCAACCACGCTCTTTTTATTTCCACACATCCCTCTTACCCTTACATTACTTACTTGATCAAACCACCTCACACCACACATTGTCCTCAAACATCTCATTTCTAGCACATCCATCCTCCTGCGCACAACTCTATCCATAGCCCACGCCTCGCAACCATACAACATAGTTGGAACCATTATTCCTTCAAACATACCCATTTTTGCTTTCCGAGATAATGTTCTCGACTTCCACACATTCTTCAAGTCTCCCAGGATTTTCGCCCCCTCCCCCACCCTATGATCTACATCCGCTTCCATGGTTCCATCCGCTGCCAGATCCACTCCCAGATATCTAAAACACTTTACTTCCTCCAGTTTTTCTCCATTCAAACTTACCTCCCAATTGACTTGACCCTCAACCCTACTGTACCTAATTACCTTGCTCTTATTCACATTTACCCTTAACTTTCTTCTTTCACACACTCTACCAAACTCAGTCACCAGCTTCTGCAGTTTCTCACATGAATCAGCCACCAGCGCTGTATCATCAGCGAACAACAACTGACTCACTTCCCAAGCTCTCTCATCCCCAACAGACTTCATACTTGCCCCTCTTTCCAAAACTCTTGCATTTACCTCCCTAACAACCCCATCCATAAACAAATTAAACAACCATGGAGACATCACACACCCCTGCCGCAAACCTACATTCACTTAGAACCAATCACTCTCCTCTCTTCCTACACATACACATGCCTTACATCCTCGATAAAAACTTTTCACTGCTTCTAACAACTTGCCTCCCACACCATATATTCTTAATACCTTCCACAGAGCATCTCTATCAACTCTATCATATGCCTTCTCCAGATCCATAAATGCTACATACAAATCCATTTGCTTTTCTAAGTATTTCTCACATACATTCTTCAAAGCAAACACCTGATCCACACATCCTCTACCACTTCTGAAACCACACTGCTCTTCCCCAATCTGATGCTCTGTACATGCCTTCACCCTCTCAATCAATACCCTCCCATATAATTTACCAGGAATACTCAACAAACTTATACCTCTGTAATTTGAGCACTCACTCTCATCCCCTTTGCCTTTGTACAATGGCATTATGCATGCATTCCGCCAATCCTCAGGCACCTCACCATGAGTCATACATACATTAAATAACCTTACCAACCAGTCAATAATACAGTCACCCCCTTTTTTAATAAATTCCACTGCAATACCATCCAAACCTGCTGCCTTGCCGGCTTTCATCTTCCGCAAAGCTTTTACTACCTCTTCTCTGTTTACCAAATCATTTTCCCTAACCCTCTCACTTTGCACACCACCTCGACCAAAACACCCTATATCTGCCACTCTATCATCAAACACATTCAACAAACCTTCAAAATACTCACTCCATCTCCTTCTTACATCACCACTACTTGTTATCACCTCCCCATTTGTGCCCTTCACTGAAGTTCCCATTTGCTCCCTTGTCTTATGCACTTTATTTACCTCCTTCCAGAACATCTTTTTATTCTCCCTAAAATTTAATAATACTCTCTCACCCCAACTCTCATTTGCCCTCTTTTTCACCTCTTGCACCTTTCTCTTGACCTCCTGTCTCTAAAAACATGCCTGTATTAAATGAAATACATTTCTACTTAAACTAAATACTATTTCAAGCTGTCTTTTTTATTCAAATACTTAAGAGTAAAGATGTACCTGTATTGTATCAAATGTTTTTAGGCATTGTACTTTTATTTTTGTATGAAAATTAGATTGAGAAATCTCCCTAAGGTACATAATCCCCCTTCATCCCACTGAATCCTTGGATAAAATGTGATTCACTATTCTGTGATTTTGTAAAGTTGTGATTTCCAGGAAAACATCGCCATTGTTAAGCAGGGACCAGGTGTATCTGTCCATGAGTAAAAACTTGAAAGTACACTTAAAACAATAAAATTAGTTACATGTGATAATGCTACAAAGGTATCATACAATATCATAAATGGCAAGTAAGCATAAGTAATATGGCTTCCACGATTGAAAAATGTATGCTTTTCAAAAACTCTGGTCTCTAAAGATCAGGGCGATACATTCGCGGAACATAGGAAGAATTAGAGAGTACCACAATCTTAAAAACATGAAATGAGAGGGGTTTCTATGGCAGACATTTCAGCATATTTGACCCTTTGAACTGGATAAATACGTCCTTATTCTTACCCCCACTGTAAAAGATATGTTAGAGAGTCTGAACCGACACTGCGAAAATAACAGACAAACCATCTCAAAAACACTTTCAACACTACTTTAAGTGACATTCAAATTGTCTTAAATTACCTATTTCAGGAGTAAACAAGCAGTCATTTTTTTAAAGTGAACAACATGGCAAGGGCAAACATGCCCTAATCAAAGGCTTTCTTATGTAAAATAAATGAAGTGAGAGGAAATGAGAGTAAACATAAATCAGCACTCTGCAGGTGCTTGCACACTTGACTCTTAAAGGTAGAAAGGTAATACAAAGAAAGACATATGAAGAAAGAGAATTCCAAAGCTTAGCTGCTCAAAGAAAAAAGGAAGTATCATAATGATCAATTCTTGAGTAACCAGTCTCCTCAAAAAACTGTGGGATGCAGATGCCAGACATGTGCCTTGCGTCCAAGCATTGGGGGTGGGGAGACACGGAGAACAATTGGAACTTGAGTGAGGAAACTGTAAATTCTGACAGCACACAAGTTTCAAAAGTTCTATGAAAGAAAATGTAAAGGGGATTGGGCCCCACCACTAAAATTCCCTTCCAATACCATTTACATACAAATTACAGTGGTGTCCCATGAACACTTTTGTAGATCAAGGACATAAAAATCCAATCAAGTCAATTAACTATATGTGAATACAAGTCATGAAACAGGCAGTAAGGAAAAACAATGGACACACTACATCCTAACCACTAAGAAAGAGACTTAAAGACCATAATAAACCCAACTCCAGTCTTGTACGTGCATCAGATTAACCCTAAAAAGAATACCTTACCTGAAGATGGCCAGTTTGTTAAGGTGCCTGAGCATCGTAAGGCAGTAGAGTGGAGGTAAAAGAAATAGCATCCAAAATCGTTGGCTGAATCCTGGGATATATATGTTCAAGTTCTTGCATAAGTATATCAAGTACCCACAGCAAAACCCTGCAAAAGTTAAATAAAAATAATCTTTTGTCTCCTAATTCCAATGATGTCTCAACAGCACACACTTTTATATATTTCTGATATCTGACTGCTTACTTGAATTTCACATATATTTCTGATATCTGACGGCTTACTCGAATTTCACATACTGAAATGCTACAGGGTTAAGATCTAATACTAAATTAATATCTTAAAAAAAAATATCCTCACACAACAAGGTCAATGTATCTGTGCAATCATATTACCATTATATATATATATATATCCTGGACGTTTTAGGGCTACTGCAATTCTAAAGCTGCACAGCAATGAGAAACAGAAAAATGAAGGACTCTTTTTGGAGCAGTGAAGTTCCTTTATGAAAATGTATTCCCTTTCATCTAATGATGGTTAAAAAACCTCACCAATAGTAACCTTTCACCTGTGTTGTACCAACAAACAGGAAAAGTCTGATAACACCTGTGCAATCATACATGAACCTTTTCAATTTTGAAAACATACTCAGAAGTTTACATTGCTTTCACTGATGATTTAAATCCCCCTTGAAAAAATAATCATCTTTCCATTAATTCTCACTTCACTATACATGTAGATGTAAAAAATTGAATTGAGCACTTTATTATACACTGGGGGATATCATCTTTGAAACATCTACAGGAATATTATGCTGTGACCTGTGGGGTAGTTCAGGTGTGGAGATTAGTCATCTGAATTATTGATACCTACCTATGAGAGCAATAAGGAAGAGCAATGGGTATTTTGGGAGAGGAGTGAGTGTGTCAGCAGGATGATGTGAGAGATCAGGTGAAAGTACAAGTGAGTGATGGGTGATCTGAATGCAAGAGTGGGTAATGTGGTAGTTGAGGGTAAAACTGAAAAGCATGGGGTTTTCAGTGACCACGAGAAAATAGTCAAGGCAACTTTTTTCTGGTAGGATACTGCTTGTGAAGTTAAATGACCACATGTCAAATAATGGCTGAGAATTGAACTAAGTTATAAAATTCAACAAAGGTGTGGACACATTTGCAGACATGGACATAGAAGCTGAAGGTAAAAGAAAAAATTTTCTTCTATTTCATAGAGGTAAAACAACACTTCAATTGAGTTATCTTTAATTTTCTGATTGAAATAATTCCAAATTATTACACTGTAAGACCAATCACTAATTCTTACCAAGCTGAGACACAACAATCACAATGTCTACTAATCTCTTGCCACCAGGACCAAGGGCATAAAGTCCTACATCCCCATAAGTTAAATCTGTTGAAGGAGTTGGAGGGTGGCGTTCATCTTCATCATCTTCATCGTCTGAAGACTCTGGTGGAATAAGCGGCACCTATGTATAAAATAAAGGTATAATTAGAACAAGAAGGATTTCAATAAAATAAACTACAAACTATCTGCAAGGTGAAATTTACACATACAATAAAACTTTTAATTTCCTGTTCAAGACCTAGTCTAGTATATCAAATAAAATTTGCTACATCTGGAAATACTGTGTAAAAATTCAAAGGGCAAACATATATATATATATATATATATATATATATATATATATATATATATATATATATATATATATATATTGAGAGGGTGAAGGCATGTACAGAGCATCAGATTGGGGAAGAGCAGTGTGGTTTCAGAAGTGGTAGAGGATGTGTGGATCAGGTGTTTGCTTTGAAGAATGTATGTGAGAAATACTTAGAAAAGCAAATGGATTTGTATGTAGCATTTATGGATCTGGAGAAGGCATATGATAGAGTTGATAGAGATGCTCTGTGGAAGGTATTAAGAATATATGGTGTGGGAGGCAAGTTGTTAGAAGCAGTGAAAAGTTTTTATCGAGGATGTAAGGCATGTGTACGTGTAGGAAGAGAGGGAAGTGACTGGTTCTCAGTGAATGTAGGTTTGCGGCAGGGGTGTGTGATGTCTCCATGGTTGTTTAATTTGTTTATGGATGGGGTTGTTAGGGAGGTGAATGCAAGAGTTTTGGAAAGAGGGGCAAGTATGAAGTCTGTTGGGGATGAGAGAGCTTGGGAAGTGAGTCAGTTGTTGTTCGCTGATGATACAGCGCTGGTGGCTGATTCATGTGAGAAACTGCAGAAGCTGGTGACTGAGTTTGGTAAAGTGTGTGAAAGAAGAAAGTTAAGAGCAAATGTGAATAAGAGCAAGGTAATTAGGTACAGTAGGGTTGAGGGTCAAGTCAATTGGGAGGTAAGTTTGAATGGAGAAAAACTGGAGGAAGTAAAGTGTTTTAGATATCTGGGAGTGGATCTGGCAGCGGATGGAACCACGGAAGCGGAAGTGGATCATAGGGTGGGGGAGGGGGCGAAAATCCTGGGAGCCTTGAAGAATGTGTGGAAGTCGAGAACATTATCTCGGAAAGCAAAAATGGGTATGTTTGAAGGAATAGTGGTTCCAACAATGTTGTATGGTTGCGAGGCGTGGGCTATTGATAGAGTTGTGCGCAGGAGGATGGATGTGCTGGAAATGAGATGTTTGAGGACAATGTGTGGTGTGAGGTGGTTTGATCGAGTAAGTAACGTAAGGGTAAGAGAGATGTGTGAAAATAAAAAGAGCGTGGTTGAGAGAGCAGAAGAGGGTGTTTTGAAATGGTTTGGGCACATGGAGAGAATGAGTGAGGAAAGATTGACCAAGAGGATATATGTGTCGGAGGTGGAGGGAACGAGGAGAAGTGGGAGACCAAATTGGAGGTGGAAAGATGGAGTGAAGAAGATTTTGTGTGATCGGGGCCTGAACATGCAGGAGGGTGAAAGGAGGGCAAGGAATAGAGTAAATTGGATCGATGTGGTATACCGGGGTTGACGTGCTGTCAGTGGATTGAATCAGGGCATGTGAAGCGTCTGGGGTAAACCATGGAAAGATGTGTGGGTATGTATATTTGCGTGTGTGGACGTATGTATATACATGTGTATGGGGGTGGGTTGGGCCATTTCTTTCATCTGTTTCCTTGCGCTACCTCGCAAACGTGGGAGACAGCGTTTGGTAAAGTGTGTGAAAGAAGAAAGCTGAGAGTAAATGTGAATAAGAGCAAGGTTATTAGGTACAGTAGGGTTGAGGGACAAGTCAATTGGGAGGTAAGTTTGAATGGAGAAAAACTGGAGGAAGTGAAATGTTTTAGATATCTCAACGTATACATATATATACACACACACAGACATGTACATACATACACATGTACATAATACATAGTCTTCCTTTATTCATTCCCATCACCACCCCGCCACACATGAAATAACAACCCCCTACCCCCTCATGTGCATGAGGTAGCGCTAGGAAAAGACAACAAAGGCCAAATTCGTTCACACTCAGTCTCTAGCTGTCATGTAATAATGCACCAAAACCACAGCTAAGATATCAATAAGAGCTCTGCCATAAAAAAAGTGAGCAAAAAGGAGAACATAGACGTGAATACCTTTGTGTCCATGATTATAGATCGACCACCAGCCCTTCCGCCAGATGAAAGAATAGCATACTTGCAGTCAATAAGCATGAGCATAGCAGCAACACTGAGGTAACCCACGACAGCCATGATCAATGCTCCTTCCATAATGCCAGACTGAATGAGAAAATATAAAATCTTTAACAAAGATGTCAAGAAAAAATTACATGATTGTGTGTATCCACATCTAAGTCATATCATTAGTTTCTAAGATAACACTTGCAGACTACTATATGTTATACCTAGCCTAAAATAAAGAAATTATTGTCACATATTACTCACCTTATTTCCCCTAAGCATATATGAGAACAATGAAACTGTGTAAAGGATCAAATACAATACCAACAACTTATAAATTCTACTCATCAACTGCTCCCACCACCACTGATGATGACCAAGTAAAGATTCTATAATTCAAATCTTCTCATTTAAATATTTAGCAGATTTATCATTACAAGTGTCTCTGCAATTTCTTTCAGCATGTATGGAAAGCACTCATCAGGATCAAGGGCCTTATATGGATTATGTCATTTCTCTCAATTACTATAAGTTACATTCCCCAACCCATACACACACCTTGGTATTGAATGGGAATTATTGTCCTCAACAATAAAAAACTTCTAAATTTATCACTCAAATCTTCACATATTTCCTCATCAATTTCCCTTAACCTGAATAACTGCTTTTAAACTTGTAGAAAAGTTTTGGATTGTCCTTTGATTTTTCCACAATACTTTTTTCCAATATCTCTGCGCCCCTCCCTCCTTACATTGAAGTACAGGGTATCTTTCATATGCAGGTTGACTTCAGCATCTTTTGAATCTCCTCCATGGTAAATCCTTGAGCTTGTATGCATTATGACATTTCCAGTTAAAGTATCTCTCTCTTTTTTATCCTCCTCCTCTACTGGCCACAGGAGATATCTGTGTACCTTCCATAAAACTTATTCAAACCCTTTTAGAAAACTCCATCTCCCAGTCAATACTTTCGAAGAACTTTATCAGTTCCATGTATTTTCTACGACTGTACTTCCTCTTTGATTCTTATGCCCCCTCTGATGTCCCTCTTGCATCCTCCACCACCACATAATCAAAAACAAACTCTCCAGGATCACTAATCACAATAGAGCATCATAATTCATGTATTCATCCCCCTAGTTTTATTGTACTCAGAGACATGATAATAAAGAAGATTCTCCAGTACACATTCAAGAAATATGTATCTCTATGGGAATCTGTGTTCTCCCAGTTTATTTCATTGAAACTGAAATCCCCTTAATCTGTAATTCACCAACTCTTTGGAAAGAGAGTCTTATTGCTTCCTTCAACATCCTTATTGTTTCTTCAGTATGCTCTGTGTATAATTGTTCTGGACTGCTACAGTTCTTTGGAGGACTGAAAACTAACAGCACTATCATACAATTCCTACCCACAGTAATTTTACCCATCATGTACTGTCATAAGGCATCATCGGCTGATATTTCTTGGAATAAAATAGAATCTCCCCTTCCTTTTATTTCTCTCTCCGACCTTGCTATTGCATACCCCTCTAGAGAGATAAGGTTAGACACATGTTCATTTGTGAGTGTCATCACCAGTATCTGGGTTTCTATGCGACATAGTCCCCAAGGTCCAGTTTCCTTCTGTCTGCCACCAGGCCGTCAGCGTTTGTGTACAGAACTTTAGTACTAATTGATTTTGGCCTCTTGTTTTTTGCCTTTTGTCAATTCTCTTTGGTTCTCTCACCTCCCACAGTTTGTCACTTTTAAAAAGAAAAAATTGAACGCCTTTCTGGCAAGTCTATTTGTCTGTTTCAGTACCTCGAGGCTACACACCTCTATATCAAATGTTACCATACGTGGCCATCCCCTGAAGTCTTATCTGGTTTCCCCAATCCCTTAAGCAAATCCTTCAATATCCTCCCCATATGTGAAAGCTGATTTTCCTCCTCACACTGTAGTTTAGTGTGAGAAGTGTATTATTCAAAAATTACTTTTTCTACCACCAATGCTGTGCCTGCTATGAAATAAAAGTATGAGAAAAAATATCATCCATAAGAAACAGATATCAACAAATCTTCCTTTCTAATCAAAAGCCATTATACATATTATCCACAACCTACTCTGCCCCTCATTCATCAGTGAACTTAACTAACAATAAGGCACTGATATAGATTTTTTGTATTTTTTTCTTGCTTTTGAATGAAAAGCTATTATTTCATAAATCAAAATATACATAATTTCTCTTAGCCATGGGAAATGAACATGGGCAGAGTGAATACTGCTGTTTACAGGTTACTGATCACGGATCAAGTGCTTCAATGAGTGGCCCAAACCAAGTTTATGCAAGCATGGATGACACCTTCCTCTATTAACCCAAGGAATAACTTGAATTATGGTTAAAATAAAGTCAACATACACACCACGTATAGATATAGCTGTATAACAGGCATATTACAAGTTTCATCACACTGGGCTTGAAAATAAAAAAAAAATGCTGGTTACTCTGATAAACAATAAGTGATTCTCATAAATATGACATGCTCTTTATCACTGCATAAACCTTTTTTGTTGATCACATGCAATCAGTAATAATAAAAGTTCAAAGAAAAATCACTTTGATCTGAAATATATTGGAGGAGTCTTTCACATGGCTCTTTATTTGCAGTTCCATGGTATTCTGAGAAGTTGAGATTTGAATCTTAGAAGCATATTCTAAGACTCTCATTACAACCTAAAATTTTAAAGTTTCACACCTTATCTCATAGTTATCAAACTTTCTATTTCCAAAAAATATGTTAACAACAGGCTTACCTGATAATGGAGCATCCTTTTCAAGAGTTTTCAAAGCATCTACAAACATTCGATTGTTTGAAAGTTGCTTCATCTGGGGATCCACAAATACCCCTTCCTTCAGTTTGAAAAAACATACAACACAGGTACTGAAATCCCAATCTTTCATGTCAGGCCCTACGATGAAGCTTTTCATCAATAAATTTATATGATGTGATGGCAGCAATATTTTCTTACAGCCTTTGTGAGAGTGAGCCTAAATGTTCGCAGATCCCAAAACAAATGTCTTCTTTCTAAAGCCAGTCTTTCTTCAAAATACTCTTCTCAGGACATGCTGTTCCACAACAATTGAAAACATGGGTATCCCATAGTATAGCATCCATAAATGTAAGAAAATAACTTAGGTGAATACTCAAGGTTCTAGGCATATCTAATCCAAATCTAAAACAAAATGATAAATGCCTTAGTACAGCATAATTATACAATCACTAGCACTGTGTAAATTGGGATACACACATCATACTTGGTCAAATGATGAAATGTGTTAAAGAAACTGAAATATAAGGATGATACATATAATTTTCCATCAAACTCAAAGTGGTAGAATTCAACAAATATTTTGTATGCAATCATATAAGTTTTATATAAACTATAAGGCTTTCCAAACAACTTGCAACTTTCAAGCAAGAGGTTACTAAAAAATGTGCTCTATTGCTACAGGAACAGTTGTGGTCTATGCTGACACAAGCAAGGGGAAAGCCACCTGTTAATACAGGTGTCCAACAGGTGTGGTTCATCTTGTTCGTAAGCCCATCAAATATGGATGAGATGATTTCACAAATTCACAAATCAATATTTTTGCTGATAATGCCACATCAGCAAAGATATCTTACAAAGCAAGTTATGAGGTTGGAAGACCTCCACAACCAGCAAATGGGAAGGTAATGCATTGTACAGTGATGGCAAAACCTGACACAAGCAAGGTGTCCAACAAGTGTGGTTCATCTTGTTCATAAGCCCATCAAATATGGATGCGATGATTTCACAAATTCACAAATCAATATTTTTGCTGATAATGCCACATCAGCAAAGATATCTTACATAGCAAGTTATGAGGTTGGAAGACCTCCACAACCAGCAAATGGGAAGGTAATGCATTGTACAGTGATGGCAAAAGCAGACTGCATCTTCTAATCTTGTGAAAGATACCAGAGGACTTATTGATCATAATCTTATATTTCCTTTATTATTCATGTTCCCTGATGTAAAAATCATACTGGTCAAAGCATAAGTAAGTCATTTCTAAACAAAAACTTTTGCAACTACAGGATTAACAGTATGGATTATACTAAAAGTTGTCTTCAGTATACTTCTACCCTTACTGCTTAAGCTGGGTCTTAGCTGCCATGCTGGATCATTAGATGACCAAGTTGTTTGAAACCTTGGCCTACAGGCCCATGAAAACACTGAGCCTGGCTAATGTAATCCACTTTGTATATACTTATTCAGAACCTTCATAAATTTTTATATGATAATCAAAAGAAACATCTTAATAATACTGTAAAAGAAATGTAAAATCTGGCTATCCAAAAGAATAGTAATCAAATAAGTGTGTTTCTTAAAGCTGTATATAAACCTTTGTACATAAAAGAGCGTACATCAAACTGATGAGCTTATACATATATGTTTCATGATTTACATAAACAGTCCAGACTTTTCATCTTTCTGTATGAAGGATTTATGGTTCCACCAACAAAGCATGTGAAATCAGATGGACTCATGGGACAATAAATCTAATTTCATATGTAATACCTTAAAATAAAAATTTGAAGTAGATTCATCCTGTGAAAAGCACTGGGAGCAGAGAAGAGAAATATATATATATATTTTTGCCTCTAATTCCACATGTCTGACTTAATTATATCAGTTTACCTCATGGAGTGTATACCTCATGGGGGTCTTCAGAGGGTTTTCATCCCTACATCCCAGGTTAGGCCCAGACTGATGGACTGGGTCACTGGTCAACCAAGTTGTTGGAAATTGCAACTCTCAGGCCCATATGAGCCCTCACAGCCTGGCTGGTCTGATACACTTTGTAAGGACTTGTCCATTGGACTTTTGAACTTCTCTACCATGCATCCCATGCCATTTCTAATGGCATATGGTAAGGTGTTGAAGAGTCCTGGACTCCAGATGGTGATGTTTATGATGTTCTCTCTTCTTGCAAATGGTACCTTTGGATTGTAGGTAGCATTTTACAAAGTCTTCCATGCCTGTTGTGCAGGCATGAATTTATTTCCAAAAGTAGGTTGGAAACCATACCTTCTAGTATTTTCCAGTTATATTTAATAATATACCTCTCCCACCTGCACTCCAGGGAGTATAGCCTCAGAGTTTTCAGTTATTCCCAATAAATTAGTTTGGTGATCTTGTTCTACTGATTAGGAATTTCTCAAGTTGAAATAAGTTTATATATAAAAATATTTATCAGCAAATGTAAAGATATGTAATCTTTACCTTCACTTTCATGCCCAAGGAATCACATCTAAGAGGCTCCCACAGCACTCACAAAGCCAGTTGTAACCAATGGGTTGGACCACAAGACAAAAAGTGTAATGTTGCCTATGTGTCTTTGTGGAGTTGGCACACTCCATTTCAGGAGTAAGTGTTCAGTGTCTTTGGGGTACAAGATGTGAAGTATACAGATATGCAATGGGTATGTTTTAAGAGTGAAGTTTCATATGGGTGTACTTCAGGTGGAATAGTGTTTAAAACCGGGTTCAGGAGTCAGTTGTTTAGTGTCTGTAGTCACTTTGGTGCATATATAAATATATTCTGTCAATCTGTGAGTCTTTGTTGTAGTGTGAGGGAGATGGTGGGGGATTATAAACTTGTCAGGATGGAATGAGTTTAGTGCTACTGCAAAGAACTGAGTGCCAAGTGTACTGCCTTCAGTATCTAAACTTCCTCAAAAATTGCTCCACAACAGTTAATTAAAATAACACTCTTACCTCCAGGACACATCTTTAAACCCAATCACTCCACAGCCATAATGAATGAGGACAAACTTGACATCCCACAGCCATACTGAATGAATAGAAACTTAGCATTCCACATGCTTGATGGCTTCAAACATCTACAATTTCCATCCTGCACAGTACTCACGGTAATAGATAATACACAAAGTATGATTCCATCCTTAGACAAATCTTCACAAAAAAACAAGCTTAACACCTCCCTCCTTCAAAACAACAAAAACTGCAAAGTTCTGTCTTTTTATATAAATATGTTATGGTATGATACAGGTATACACTACTTTTCAATGATATCCAAAGCTCAAAATGAAAACAGGCAAAGAAACATCACTTACACAACTATTATAACATCTATAAAATCTAGTCATGTTTAAACTTCTCTAGTTTAGCTTTAATTAAAATAACTTCAACATAGCGAAATTCAGTTGCATGTTTTGCATACTTTATATATCAGGGAACAGTTTGTGGCAGACATATCAGCAAAACTTGTACTACATGCAATGATACATTATAATATCAAAAGTCACAATAAATCTTTTACTCCTTGGTGAAGTTAGGTGAGGTCTTCTTAAATTCTGTTGATTTCTATCAGCTTCACTTACCGCTATTCCATATTCACCTTGATCTTCATAGTTGTCCCAACATTTACAAGACGAAAATAATGTTCTAAATCACACCTCCCATGTTATACTATTTCTACCGAGTACAGTATACTACGGTATGTGTTTCTTCCAACTAAATTAGGTATTTCTCAGGTACACCTCAAACTGAAACTTGACCTGCAATGAATTCACTTAAAAATGATTTTCCTTGGTATTGATATTTTCACCACGCCCCCAAAATCAATTACTAAGATATTTATTTCTCATCCCTCACCATTATCATATCGCCTTAAAACATAAACCAGAGTGAACAATCTATGGAAGTAAAATCTACACTTAGCTTTCTCAAGCTGAAATGGAGAACCAGGACTCAGAAGATTCTTACTTCTTTAAAGGCAAAAGGCAATCCTAGCATCCCAGCACCGATGAAGGAGACGAATATATTCGCAATCATCTTGAAGGGGCTTGTTATGCCCCCTCCTGGCCGGCCAATCCCCATGGTAACTTGTGTATGTTGCCTTTTCCAGTCTGACACTCACATCACACAGTGCAATGTTCACTACTAACAGGTGAGATAGCCTCAAACCCACGCCTGCCAACACAACCACCACACATTAATACCACCTTATTCTCCATTGTAACGACATGTAATCAAATGTAATTAAGCTACTGGTGTAAAGAATCGTGATAAACTAGCTTCTTATTGATTATATTGGCGGAAAATGGTGGAAATGTGGGTGCATGTGGCAGTGGCCAGCCTGGGTGAAGGACAAGGGAGCAGAGGGGAGCGCCTCGCCTCCTGCGACGTAAACAAACACCAGCCTCAGCTGACTGGTTAAGGTGTCAGCCAGTCCTACAGGACTTGTTAACTTCAGGGGTCAACCACCCTTCCAAGGATATCATGCGCAAAATCAGAAAACAGATGCAGGTGAAAGAACCAGAGAAACGGATGATTATATAACTAGTATTATAGCCGCCTGAACGAATTCATGTAACTTGCAATATGCTCAATTAGTCATAATCAGTGAGGCAGTAAATTACATGTTTTAAGTTGTTTAACCTCTAACACCTGTACCAGTCTTGCTCCAAGTCAAACTACTGACACTATCATGATTTAAAAGTGAGTTGCTGGCCTTATTACTCCACTCGAGGCATCCATTCCCATCAGTACGATAAAATCCCCGAAATTAGCCTGAACGTATTAGAACATGATCTTTCCATTCCATATTGCCTAAATTGTGTTCAGATGAGCTGGTAGAGTAATACTTGATATTGAATGTTAAAACATTCGCCTTGGAGCTTCCACCAAACTGTTATCCCAAGCCCATACATATCTTAAATACCGAAATGAAGCGAAGAAAAACATTTATCGTACGAGATTAAATAACTTTATATAATGATGAAACAATAAACAAGTAATAAATCCCTTCATTTTTCAGAGATATGAAAATCTTGAGCTTATTAGTAAAAGAGGTAATGGCCACAAACAACCTGGTATTGACGTCTTTCCAGCGGTGGTCACCTCATTTATATAGTATTTTGGTGACTTCATTATAAATCAGTATAAATTCCACATTCATGTCTTCATTCTTTAAGATGTATATGTAGTTCCATCATATTTTTTGTGAAATATATTTAGTTCATTATTCCAGATTTTGGTCCATCTTTAACATCAATGTATTCAGTTATGATACAATGATTGTTAGTTTTATATTTTATTGCAGTACATTAAAAAAATCTGCTAACAGTTGAAATACTGACAGATATGTAGGGAACTTAGGCTTAGTCTCATTATTATAACTCATTGAGTGATGAACTCCCTCTGAATCTTTTTTGTAACTGTTTAGAGAATGTGAATATGTATTTATAAATCAGTAAGTTTAAATGGAGAAAATTGGAGGATGTGAAGTGTTTTAGATATCTGGGAGTAGACTTAGCAGCAGATGGAACCATGGAAGCAGAAGTGAGCCACAGGGTGGGGGAGGGGGTGAAGGTTCTGGGAGTGAAGAATGTGTGGGTGAGAATGTTATCTCGGAGCAAAAATGGGTATGTCTGAAGGACTAGTAGTTCCAACAATGTTATATGGCTGTGAGGCATGGGCTATAAATAGGGTTGTATGGAGGAGGGTGGATGTGTTGGAAATGAAATGTTTGAGGACAGTGTGGTGTAAGGTGGTTTGATCGAATAAGTAATGAAAGTGTAAGAGATGTGTTGAAATATATTGTGTGGTTGAGAGAGCAGAAGAGGGTTTGTTGAAATGGTTTGGTTATATGGAGAGAATGAGTGAGAAAAGATTGATGAAGAGAATTTATGTGTTAGAGGTGGAGGGAACAAGGAGAAGTGGGAGACCAAATCGGAGGTGGAAGGATGGAGTGAAAAAGATTTTGAGAAATCGGGCCTGAACATACAGGAGGGTGAGAGGCATGAAAGGAATAGAGTGAAATGGAACGATGTGGTATACTAGGGTCGATGTGCTGTCAATGGACTGAACCAGGGCATGTGAAGTGTCGGGGTAAACTATGGAAAGGTCTGTGGGGCTGTCGTTTCAGTGCATTACGTGTATATATGTCTGTTCATGTGTATGTATATGTTGATATATATATATATATATGTATATGTGCATATGTGAGTGTCAAGGCCTACATCACTTGCTTCTTCATTGCTTCATCATTCTTTTATGGTGCTCTTTTAATTCACAAGAAAATAATCAATGTTCAGGCTCCAGTTGCTCAAAATCGTCCTTCCAGTTCCATTTTGGTCTCCCCATTCTCCATGTTCCTTCCACTTCTGACACACATATCCTCTTTGTCAACCTTACCTCGCTCATTCTCTCCATATGTCCAAACCATATTTCACACATTCTTTACAGCAAACATCTGATCCATACATCCTCCACTTCTGCAACCACCCTGCTCCTAACCTGTCTGATGCCTTGTACATACCCTTATCCTCTCAATCAGTACCCTTTCATACAACTTAAAAGATATACTCAACATACTTATACCTTTGTAATTTGACCACTCACCTTCATCCCCCATTGTCTTTATACAATGACACTATTTTAAGATTTAGATGTTTAAAAGACCAATCTTGTGAGAGCTCTAAGGCAAAATAATTTTTTGTCAACAAATGTCTAATTCTATATCAAACATTGTTCTAACAGTTCATTTTAATACAATTTAGGCTATGTGGATGGCATACATTATGTTACTCTGGTACATTTCAGCTAATTATGGCCAAGTGGAAGGCATACATTGTTACTCTAGCGTGTTTCAATTATTTACAACCGAGTTTGACAAATTTCAGGGTTTTCTTGCAATTTCAAAAGGTAACTGTTCTGATAGCAAACCTATTCCATTTCGTGGTAGATCTCCTTTGCTTTGGTTCTATTAGTCTGAGACTGTGATCTCTAAAGTTGTTTTTGCTATTCTTGAAATTTGAGAAAAGGATGTCTTGTCCATGCAGGAACTTGTAGAAGTCAGTCATATCCTCTGCATTCTTTTTGTCTTGTCAGCTACTTCAGGAAGTAGCTTAGTTGCTCCATGCTGCACCTGCTCAAACAGATATGTATCTCTGATGAGATATGATAACCAGCATGGGACCGAATGTTCAATAATGGGTTTAACAAAGGTCAGGTACAGAAATTGGAATATTTATTTGTTAATAAATGTGAAGTTTCTCTTATTCATTCCTATCATACTGTAAACTTTGGCTGCTACTTACAGTACATGTGCAGGTGGTTTCAAGTATGATCCAGTCAGCACCCCAAGGACCGCACCTTTGGATTTCTCCAGAATGGCTCAATTTAAACAGTACTCTGTTCTACATTTCTTTTTAAGAAAGATGGTCTTGCAACTACACTGAAAGATAATGATCACTTTGTATTCCATTCTTCCAATTTATTCATGTCTCTGTACTGCCTCCACATCTGTTAGTCTTAATAACTCATATCCTAACAGCATAAACAAATAGCTGACTCTGATTTTAGGCTTTTGAGCAGGTTTTAGTATAAATTTTGAAGAGAACTGGTTCCACTACAGACCTTTGGGGCAGACTGCTATACACAAGTAACTAATTCGAGGATTAACTCTATGGGCTCTACCCATGCTAAAATTTTCAATTTTACACCCACTGCTTCCAGTACACCCATCTAACTTTGATGTAACACTCTGTCAGTTACCTTTTTTTGCAGATTCAGTACCTAACATCCAAACAAAAATGTTGATCCACTGCATTACTAAGATCATCCAAGAAGCAAAGCAAGTTGGTAAGGCAACCCCTCTTACTTCTTAAGCCCTGATGGAAGCTACCATATTGTTCCTATTGATGTCTCATTAGTTCTTAAATTATACACTCAAGCACTTTTGAAATAATGTGTCAAGGACAGATATGCAATTTAAGGACTCCTTCTCTCTGTTCTTAAAAGCAAGTGTTATACAGGGATCTCCATTCATTAGGAACTTCACCTGTGTTCAAAGAGGATTTGAAGACATACCAGTATCATATTATTCATGAACATACATTTCAACACATACATACATACATATATACACTGTACATATTCATACTTGCTGCTTTCATCCATTCCCGTAGCCACCCCGCCACACATGAAATCACACCCCCTCCCCCCACACGCGTGAGGTAGTGCTAGGAAAAGACAACAAAGGACACAGTTTCTAACTGTCACGTGTAATGCACCAAAACCACAGCTCCCTTTCCACATCCAGGCCCCATGAAACTTTCCATGGTTTACCCCAGACGCTTCACATACCCTAGTTCAATCTACTGACAGCACGTCAAACCCAGTATACCACATCGTTCCAATTCACTCTATTCCTTGCATGCTTTTCACCCTCCTCACATGTCTCCTTTCCAAGCTCACTTACTCTCACCACTCTCTTCATCCCAACATTCTCTCTTCTTTTCTGAAAACCTCTACAAATCTTCATCTTCACCTCCACAAGGTAATGATCAGACATCCCTCCAGTTGCCCCTCTCAGCACATTAACATCCAAAAGTCTCTCTTTCACGCGCCTATCAATTAACACGTAATCCAATAATGCTCTCTGGCCATCTCTCCTACTTACATAAGTATACTTATGTATATCTCTCTTTTTAAACCAGGTATTGCCAATCGCCAGTGCTTTTTCAGCACACAAATTTACAAGCTCTTCACCATTTCCATTTACAACACTGAACACCCCATGTACACTAATTATACTCTCAACTACCACATTACTCACCTTTGCATTCAAATCATCCATCACTATAACCCAGTCACGTGCATCAAAGCTGCTAACACGCTCACTCAGCTGCTCCCAAAACACTTGACTCTCATGATCTTTCTTCTCATGACCAGGTGCATAGGCACTAATAATCACCCATCTCTCTCCATCCACTTTCAGTTTTATCCATATCAATCTAGAATTTACTTTCTCACACTCTATCACATACTCCCACAATTCCTACTTCATTAGTGCTACTCCTTCCTTTGCTCTTGTCCTCTCACCAACCCATGTCTTTACTCCCAAGACATTCCCAAACCACCCTTCCCCTTTACCCTTGATCTTTGTTTCACTCAGAGCCAAAACATCCACGTTCCTTTCCTCAAACATACTACCTATCTGTCCTTTTTTCTCATCTTAGTTATATCCACACACATTTAGACATCTTAATCTGAGCCTTGATCGAGGAGGATGAGCACTTCCCACACAACTCCTCCTTCTGTTTCCCCCTTTAGAAACTTAAAATACAAGGAAGGGAGGGTTTCTAGCCCCTGCTTCTGTTCCCTTTAGTCGCCTTCTACGACATGTGGGAAATGCATGGGAAGTATTCTTTCTCCCCTATCCCCAGGAATAAATATTATGTATAATATTTAGTTGTGATATTTTAATGAGTAAGTAAACTTTAAACACAATATCTGGTGTTTTACTTGGGCATCCAGTCCCATACCCAGTTTCAACATTGAAAACCTCTGAACTAAAACCCATAAAACCAAGAATAGTGAGAATTCTTGGTCGCTATCTCACAAGTACTTTCAACACTGTTGTATCCAAAAGTTTCCAACAGGATTTTAGTACAGCTAAGGCCACATGTGGTCCCTCAATGTACCGTGCATGAGTTTGAAGCAAAAACACTTGGCTTAAGATTGTCCAAAAAAGGTATGCTGTCAGGCATCTGATGAGACATTTGTTGAGCAGTCTCTCTTAACTTTGAAACTGAAAGGTTTTGGTTTCAGGTTTTATGGGGAAATTCATCTGATCAAAATATGCTGTTCTTATTCTATTACACTAAAGTTTGGTAAACTCAGTACTGTAGAAAGAGATGCAACATACATAGTTGAAGATTTTATGTAAAGCTGCATGGATTACCGTAATTATATAGAAAATTAATATACATAATATATTTAAGAATATGATAAGACCTGTCATAAATACATAATGCTAAAAAACTCTCAATATTCCAAAGTGTTTATTTTCCTTGAATATAAAGATATTATTCATCACTGTCACAGAAAACATTTACATACCCATAAAGTACAGCAGTGAACACAAATCTAAATACATTTAAGAGGTTCTTATGTAAAAATGCAACACTAATCTTTTTTGTAAATGCTGCTCCTGTAACTAAATGTTGATTACCAAAGATTACAAAAAAATAATACTTGAAATTCATAGTTTGCTTATGACTCCAATATAGAATCTTTAACAAATCTAGGGTCAAATCTGCTATACCTGGTAAATGTTTAAAGATACCGATACTGTATCTCAACAGACATGAAGATACGACAGTACAGCAATCCCCAAAATTTAGCAATTAATGTCACTCAATATATAACGTCATTCACAAAATAGTATTACATATTTACAACTTAACAATTTAGTGATGAATATTTCAAGTAACTATATCTTACTGAAAACAGTTTAGTGTCACTGCTGTGTGGTTTATGTAAGATCTAACTGCTGATAACTCTACATCCACAAGCTGTTATTACAGGGTTCGTTGTTCAGAAGCTGGCTGCCCTTTTGCAGAGTCACTTAGGCACACCCATTGTCCTTCCAGGCTCTCTTTCCAAAGGCTTACCTAATGGTTCAAAGAAAATACAACAAAGAAATCACTTTTGTGTAGAAAGACAAATTTCTGCTTGGTTTCAATTCACTACTAAGTCCACTCCAATTATCTAAAAACATCCCTTTCCTCCAAGTTTTCTTCATTCAAACTCACATCCCAACTAACTTGCCTTTTTGCATTGCTTATACTAATATCCTTGCTTTCATTCACATTTACTCTCAACTTTTCCCTTTCACACACTCCTAACTCAGACACCAACTCCTGCAGTTTCTCACTTGAATCTGATCTTTTGAATTGTAAGATGAAAAGTTAACAGAGTATCATTAAAAATCTATTGATAACTGCCACATTGGGGCAAACTACATATCTAGAGCAGCCACAGTCAAGGCTTTAATGTTGAATCACAGGAATGCCTTTTTCTACTAAACCTTCCCACGACAATCTCAGAAATTCATACTGGCAACATATAAATGGCTCCATCTTTTGACCCTATCTTAGGATCCATGAAAACGACATTCATGTTCTAACAAAATGAGAATGTTATTTATCATGGCTAAAGACTGAAAATGAAAGTCTAAGATGTCCATAACTATAATTAAGTTTGCGAAATGATAAACACTGATGGAAAACACTAAATTACCCAGTGGAATAAACATTGGACTAAAAATACACCCTAAATTCATTCGTCATATCAATAACTTTTGTTATTAATCTGAACATTAAGTAAATCCTCTGCTTTGAACTCATACATTTCACAATTGAAACAGACCAAAAACTGAAGGGAAAAACTGCAGTGGCAAAATAATCTACGTATATTATACTGGTTTTTTTCGTACCTTAAAGCAGAATGATATCTGCAAAACATAATGAACTTTATTTGCATCTACAAACTAATGTTGTATTCATATTTGGACCTTAAAAATAAATATGCCCATATAAAAAAAAGAGAGGAATGAGCACATAGGTTCTTGAAAGTTACAATCACTGAAAATCCTCATTATGAAATTAATTTCAAGTAAAATCTATGAAATCACTTATGCACTAACCTTATTGTCACCACCAGATACAGCTAGTATATTGCCAGTGACAGACCAGCTGACATGCCAAATAACATCATCAAAGGTATTTAGTTCTCTTGGTTGCCACACACCTGTCACGCCATCATTGATCCATATAATTACACGACGATCCTGTCGCACAAAATAGCATTAAGCCTGTGTGCATTTGTATATTCACCTTTTGAAATATGTCATGTAAAAAATTTATGGTATTAAGAGCTAAGAAGTACAAGAATTTGTCTGATGCTAAAGTTATTATATATCATAACTACTACATGGAATAAGGAGCTACATTATTTTCTAAACAACTAAAGAATCTGTATGAGCAAACCTATAACTTCTATATGCTTTGTAAATATATCACTGCTGAAATATGAATACAGAAATAAAAAGGGGTGGGAAACACTGTGGGGAGTACTAGAAAACATAATAGTAAGACTCTACTGTAAATGGTTCTATTGCCATGTATGACTGCAAAGTGGACACAGCCAAAGAAGACACACCACAAGGGGCAGAATCTTAACCTCACCTTTTGAAACTCCTTAAGTCACCCATCTGTACTTCAGGAGAAAAGCATACAATATTCTGGACGTGTATTGTATAAAAGACATGTTTATCTTGACCCATCCTTAATCCATCTTTCTATATTGCAGGAAATGCTACACTTGACACATAAAGAAATGTCTCTACCACAGTGATGATTCCTACAGCAGTGCTATCAATTACATACATCTGCTCTATTAGCATTACTTCTTTAGGGAAATCTCCATTTGATAATACAGAGGATGCTAAGGTTGCACAGGATCAAAATAGGATATAAATTGATATAAAAAAATGTGTAACTCCAAAGAAACACTAGGGATATTCAAGGAGGGTGACCATCGTGATAGGAAGCCAGATAATTTAACTAATTTTGTTCAGACTTGTTCATGGCTTCCAACTTCAGTGAGGTACTACTGCCAGGTTGGGACAAAACATCTGCCTCATTTGCTCACACCCACTCTCTAGCTGTCATGTATACTAAACCTTGACAAGAGATCATCCCAAAACCCAAAGACCACTTCTATCATTTACCCCACCTGCTTCAGCCCACTGACAGTGTTTCAACTCCACATACCACAATTCTCCAATAAATATGGAAATTATATGGGAAGGTATTGACTGAGAGGGTAAAGACATGTACAGAGCATCAGCCTGGGGAAGAGCAGTTTGGTTTCAGAAGTAGTAGAGGATGTGTAGATCAGGTGTTTGCTTTGAAGAATGTATGTGAGAAAGACTTAGAAAAACAGATGGATCTGTATGTAGCATTTATGGATCTGGAGAAGGCATATGATAGGGTTGACAGAGATACTTTGTGGAAGGTATTAAGAGTATATGGTGAGGGATGTAAGTTGTTAGAAGCAGTTAAAAGTTTTTACCAGGGATGTAAGGCATATGTACAAGTAGGCAGAGAGGAATGTTTTTGGTTCCCAGTGAATGTCGCTTTGCAGCAGTGTGTGTGTGTGGTGGTGGCTATTTCATGTGTGGCGAGGTGGCGACAGGAATGGAAGAAAGCAACAAGTATGAATATGTATATGTGTATATATGTATATGTCTGTGTACGTATATGTATGTATATGTTGAAATGTATAGGTATGTATATGTGTATGTGTGGGCGTTTATGTATATAAACATTTGATAATATTATACGAAGTATGTGTGTATGAGTGTGTCTGTGTAGCATCTAAGAAAGAGCCATGATAAAGACACCGAGATGCTTAAAAATAGAGAGGGTCATAATTGTCTAAACACAGAATATGAGTTACAAGGTAAGCAGATGCTTGCTTTGCTGTAAACCAAAACTGGGTATAAAGCACCCACAGGGCAGCTGGACGCAAGTATAGTGCTTAAGTCTAGCAATAAGCTAAGAAATTATAGGGGTTTCTTTTTTTAAATCTTAAAAACATTTTGAATACATGCCCAATAAAATAACCTGGACATAAAAGCAAGCAGATTATGGACATCCAGTGCAGAATATAAGTAATTATGTTATTCAATTGTTTCATAACTACTTAGAAATAAAAAATAAAAATATTAATTGATAATTTAGTCTTCTGTATTACCTATAAGTAATGGGCTTTATTAGTTATTACATAAAAGTTGGGGCTACTACTCCTTTGGTCAATGAAATTGAACCTGGCTGTGGAAGTACAATAAGCATAAATCCATAAACAAAAAGAAGTTGGTTAAATATCTCACCTGGGAGCAAGATGCAATGATAGAGCGAGAAAGACCAATGGAGGGTGCCCAGGCCACATCCCGTACCCAATCTGAGTGTCCCTCTAACTTGCTCTCTTCCGTCCATTCCCCACTGGCATTTTCAAATCTCCAGATTTTGACATAAGTGTCACATCCACCAGTGACAATACGTTGTACTGCAGGTCCCGTTTTACCAGAGCCGTCAGCTGAACCAGATGCAACAGCAGGCGCCCAGCTCACTGCATTACAGCCCATCTGGAAACCATAAGCGAATGTACCTCAGTGTAATGAAGAACAAATTCTGTTAAGAATGCCTTTTCTCACTAATATGGAAAAGGGATACACAAAGATTTCCTAAACATTTTGGCTACTGGTGGATGGTTTGAAGAAACCCCATGAAAACCCTATTTCTTCAGACACAGCTCCTAGACCCTGAGTCTTTTTCCACTTATTTCTGCAACTCTCGAAGTCTCAAATCTAACCCTCCTTCTGCAGAATAGTGCCATCTGTCTGGTCCTCTCTGAAACCCACCTGTCTTGAGCTGCTTCTTCTCTATACCATTAGATCACTAATTTCAATCTTCACCATTATTTCTGCTCCAAGGATGGTTTTTATGCCACCTGTAACATTGTCTCATATTCCTTACATCACTGATCTTGAGTCCACCAATTCTGAAGCCATCTGACTCAAAATTTCTCAACTGTCTATGACTGCTTTTATCTTTTGTATATTAACCCCTTCCCCAATTCACTTATGTACATCTCTGACTTTCTCGCTTTCTCTTCAAAAGTACTGCTCTCTTCACATCCGTGTTCTTAAGTTCTCTATGAAGGGATTTCAGAATATACCTCAAAGATTGGTTGGGCTCTGCCTTAGATGATCCCACTGGAGCCAAAGTCCTTTCTTTTTTTCCATCTTAATTTTCAACAAATGATGAAATCACCCAGCTTGAGTTCCTGAATATCACAACCAATCTTCCAATACATTCATATTCTTTTTTCACCACTACTACTACTACTATCCCACTATACAAACACTACATCTACCCTCACTAGGTCTTATAACAATCTTATTCTGTCCCAATAATGTGGGTATGCTCACCCAATATCTCCCCTCAAAATGCCACCTTTAGTGCTTTGGGAGAGCTCAGTGGTCATCCCAGCATGGCTTCTTTACTGATTTTTCTTTAGGCAGGTATTACTTTGGATGCCGGGATACCTTACACTATACTATATGTACAGTGCCAATTATCTTGGCTCGGATGGAATCGTACATCTCCTCTTGTACCATACTTTTCTTCCCTAAATCATGTTTTGGTGGCTCCTGTTCTGATGCCTGTTACATCAGGGACAGAGAATGTCATATGAAACTCTTCCCTTCCCCTGATTCCCACTCCATTTCATTTCTGCCTGGAAACACTGCAAACATGTTCATCTAAAGTCAAGCACAGTGTCATAAACACACACACATCACTACAATGGCTGAAAAAAAAAACTTTTGCACCTCCCCATACATTTTCAAAGGGATGTTACACTTTTATTTTAACACTTTGTCTTTCCTTGGCTTTAGTTACCATTCTGAAGAGATCTGGGCACAGAATTAGTAAGGTTCCTGAAGTACTGTGAGTTTATGTTTTGGGTTCACAAAGTGTTGATCTCCTGAATGAGGTGATGCACTGATAAGGTGTTCCAGAAGCAGCAACCTCTTGGGTTCATAGTGTTGATCTCCTGAATAAGGTGATGCACTGATAAGGTGTTGCAGAAGCAGCCATCTCATTATGTGTTCTGATAGCCCAGTGCACCTAGAAATCTCATGTGTACCCACATTTTATTACTTCCAAGAGAGATTCAGGCTTTCTCCTCATTAGAAAGGTAAGAGCCAACCATCTTCAAGCACAGCTGGAAGCAATACACTGCCCAGAAGCATAATTCCTAAATAGAAGTGGCAGCCAAGAAGAGGCCAAGAAGAGCAAAGACAGAATATCCTTCCCTCAAGATAGCCTGAGGCACACCCAGGTTGGGTTACTGGTGCTCACACCATCGTAGAATAGTCTAAGTGAACCATATGTATGATGATTTCACCCTGAAAGTGTCATATGCTTGTACATGCAATAAACCTTAGCCATGAACTGTCTTTGAAAATACAAGGGGGGCCACCCACACACCCTTGCAGACTCTCTCCACCCAAAGACACTGTACACTTTATAACCTATGGTCCCAGTCTGTGGATGCAGCCAGTTTCCTGAGCACTGCAGGAGCCTCATGATGACAAAAGGGACTCTTGGAGCAGGAAGTATGTACTGCTCAGTTGCCCTGCACTCTCTCCATACAGACACACTTGCAACATTATTACACTCTATTACATGTGATCCCAACCCATGGACATGGCTAGATTTCCACCCTGAAGGGTAGACTGGCAGGTAAAGCCCTACAAAACTTAATGAAATAAAGGGTATTCTTTGAGACTGGATACTACATGAAGGAACTAGACTAATAAATCAGGCCTGATGCTGATGCAAAAAAGGGGTCCTGTTAATGTAACATAATAATTACAATTGACATGTAAATCATTTCTTGACAGTGATGAAGCAACATTTGATAAATAAGGGCATTGGAACTTAGAAAAATGTGATGGAAGTCAGAGACACTATCTACGGAAAGCAAAATGGTATGTTTTGTAGACATTTTATGAAACAATTTGTAATGGTTGGAATACATAATGATATCATGATGTCGTGCAATATGGAACATTTTGGAAATAAGTTTAGGACAATTGATGGTGAATGGACTTATCAGTAAGTTAACAAAAGGTAAGAGATGTGTTGCCATACAATAAGCAGCTGTATGAAGATGAGCAGAAGATTGGTGAATTTTGCAATTGTTTGCTACGTGAGGTGGGACGAGAAACATAAGAGATGTTGAATAATAGAGTGAGAACTCAGATAATGACAATATGAAATGTACAAAATATATGTTCCAGGAGTGGAGGAAACGAATGAAAATGGAAGACAAATTGAGGTGTCAATGGATTAAAAATTGTTAGTGTGATCGGGTAAACAGCCAGGAGGGATCAAGGGCAAGAAATAAGTGAATTGGAGTCATGTGGTATACAGGGGTTGACGTGCTGTCAGTGGATTGAAGCAAGGCATGTGAAGCGTCTGGGGTAAACCATGGAAAGCTGTGTAGGTATGTATATTTGCGTGTGTGGACGTGTGTATGTACATGTGTATGGGGGGGGGGGGGGGTTGGCCATTTCTTTGTCTGTTTCCTTGCGCTACCTCGCAAACGCGGGAGACAGCGACAAAGTATAAAAAAAAAAAAAAAAAAAAAAAAAAAAAGGTAAAGAAACTCTGAAAACTATAGAAAAAATTGCAAATGAGAGACTTATACTAGTGGCAAGTGCTAACCAAAGACACCAGCAGATTCCTAACAATGGTTTCACCATCGTCCACTTCACTACTTCCATACATTCTCTGCATTAATGATATTCAGAAAAGATATATCTTTCATGATATCTAATATTCATTATACTTGATCACTATTTTCCATAACAGTGAGGTGGTGCCCAGAAACAAATGAAGAACAACCCATCCACTCATATATGCATATATGTACATAGCCCATACATGTACATATACATACGAATAAGTGCATATGAACGCACAACTTCATATACATATACATACATATCAACATGTACACATACATATATATACACAAACAGACATACATATATACAAATGTACATATTCATACTTGCTTGCCTTCACTCCATTCCCAGCATCACCCCACATTCGTTAACACTCAGTCTCTAGCTGTCATATGTAATGCACCAAAACCACAGCTCCCTATCCACATCCAGGCCCCACAGACCTTTCCATGGTTTACCCCAGACATCTCACATGCCCTGGTTCAGTCCACTGACAGCACATCAACCCTAGTACCCCACACTGTTCCAATTCACTCTATTTCTTGCATGTCTTTCATGTACGTTCAGGCCCTGATCACTCAAGTGGAAAATAATCTGGGGATTCATAGATTTACCAAAGGATCATTCATGTGACATACAAGGTAGCAGGAAAACTATCTATTGCACAAAAAGAGCTAAACTAAGTGTAATTACAGTATAATTCTTTAATATGGGGGAAAAAAAGGAATCTGATGAGAAAATTTTCTCCAGATATGGTCTAGATTAGAGTAAAATACATTTCCTTTTCATAACAATTTTTTCAGTGGCAAAACATGATACAGGTAACAGAATTCTTAAAACATAGTCACCTTCTCAGCCCTATCCATAAATGCAATCAATGGGACATAAAATGGAAATAAATTTGAACATGAAGCTGACAATACTAATCATCAACAAGTAAACATATGATGGATTACCAGAGGAGTCATGGTTGGCATACTCATGAATTTTTTTCCATTTATGACCATCTTCTTGCCAAATTATCACTTTCCGGTCATAACTGCATGATGCCAAAATATTCCCATACATTGGATGTGCCCATGCCACCTGCCAAACCTGCAGAGAGTAAGTGTATTAAATGTTTTAACCATCTTTGAGAATAATTGCTAGTAATTTACCATACTACACTCCCAACACTGAGGACATAACCTGTCATGCTTTTTCAAACTTCTTACCCACATGGCAAGACATAATCAAGAAAGTGTTAATCATTATAGTGAATATGAGCCTGGTGTTTTTTCAAGTAGCAGAACTAGAAATCCATTTTCATCTTTTTTTAAATATTTAAGGAGGTGCCATCCACACAAAATGGGAGACAATATAATGAATGTTGTTTTTAAAACCCAAGTAACCAGAAGTCCTTAAACTTATTCTAAAATCATGTGCATTCTAATAATGCTATAGAGCATTTCTTTTTAACATCTAATCAAGCAGGTTTCAAATTCAAGGATAAATCTGGTGTTTCTATGTATCTTAAAATCTCTAGTGAGATGAACTTCACCCTCTCTCAGTGGGGTCAATCAAGTGCAAACATGCATACACCTTGGAGGAATTAACCCAGCAGAATGTAAGACACTAAAAATACCTAATTCCCTAGGGTATATTTGCTACTCTAATGTTTCTTTGAAAATATATTAGGTTCTTTCTATCTATATCTCTGATGCTGAAGGTGGCCATGGTAAAAGAATCTCCATAAGTGGTGTATTCCAGCTTCTGAAAACTAAAAACCTTCTTCTATATGTGGAAGTGTCCCACATGCATGAGAGTTTCTTCAGGAAAATATTTTGGAAAATTAGGTGCAGGATATCATATCACTTCGTATTTTCTTTGAGGGAGTACTTGTCTTCCTCACCCTTTATTTAATCATTAAGTTCTTAACTAATTGACAATTGTTTTAAACTTTTCATACTTACAATTAACAAGATATAAAGTTATATAACAAAATGAAGCACTGTGGAAAAGAATCTCAAATCTGTAAGACTTACGGGTCCCTCATGTTCCCTGAGGTCTGCAATCAAAGTTTGAGAAGAACCCTTAACTTCAAAGATTTTGACAGATCGATCCGAGGAACAAGTTGCCAGTCTTGTGCCAAAATAGTCCATCTGGGCATCATGGATCATGTCATCATGACCAGTCTCAACATTACTGATCACTGACACCTGAAAATATAAGCCAAAATAAAAGTACTCCCTGATGACTGTATCTTCATTCCAGGTATGGGAAGGTAAAAGAGGCTTATTTCTAAATACTAAATTTAACTCTATACTTATACCCTTTCTAGGGCTCTTACAGGTCCAAGGCTGCACTTAATGCAAAAGCAAGGAAATGATAGACTCCTTTGGAGCAAGTTGGTTCTCAATAAGTTTGTACCCCTTTCCAACCAATGACAAATATACAGACTCGCCAAAAACAACCTCTCATGTGCACAAATACTTTTTCCAAAATTCAAACAATTACTATGCATATCAACCAATTTCTTTCTATACCTAAAGAAAATTGGGTTTTGAAAAATATATATTGCAGCATATCTTCAACTCTGCCATATCACATCATGTTTCTGAACCTTAATTCATAATGTCTGACTGATTTTCGTAAGTAGGTAACATCCCAGCTGATGATTGCTGTCTTCACTAACAGCTTACTGCCACAGCTGGAAAAATACTGTGCATTTCAGTTACCAACATACTGTTAGAGAGGATTCTCATATGGTACATAATCTGAGCAAAATACCGCATGTGCACATCCATTACTGCTGTCACCAAAGTTTTTTAATAAAATAAACCATTTCCTTAGAATCAAAGTTGATATCTTTAGTAAGAAAAATAAAAGTTTGTTGTTTATTCATAAACATAGATTATGCTTTGTGTAAATAACGTAAACAAAAAATGTAAAAATATATGTTATACGTAAATATTTGTAAGCATGGTGTTAAATCATGCCTCGAAAAAAGTTAAGCGAGTAACATGATTGAGTGTATATAGAATGAAATCATGCCTGGAAAACCCTATAATCATCATTTACTTCAATGGATAAGGAAAATGCCATCAGTCTAGTTATATTCCTTTTTTTTCTTAAACACCATAAAAGGGCAATTTCGGAGAGAATGCAGGTGAAAGGTTAAAATCCATTAGGAAATGGAATGCTCTTAAATCATGCTCGATTTTTATTTAGTTTTCCAAAACTATATTACCAACGCAAAAAAAAACATAACTATTCAAATCTATTTTCAATGTAAATTAAATATTATCAATGGTGTAGACTGGTTTTAATGTGTTCTGTTGGTATATTTCTAGTATATATTTCAGGTAACAGGAAAGGTTTTCATGTGTTCGGTTGATTATTTACCATTCTCCTACTTTACATTAGCTAACCCAAATTTCTGATATCAAAAACTCACCATTATCACCATAATACAGGTTGAGCATCCCTAATCCGAAAATCCGAAATAATCCAAAATCCGAAACTTTACTGAGTGGCAACATGATATTATAAGTGGAAAATTTCACACCTCACCTTACTTGCCCAAGCTGGGCTCTGACACTCGGTTGGTGCCAATTTGTTACAAACCATTGTCACTGCCAGACTGTGCATTACTCACTGTTTTTTGTTTATTCTCTGCTCTGTGGTACAAAGATATTGTTGGAAATGTCAAAAAATCTGCAGATACCCCTATGGGTAACAGTGATAAGAAAAAGAGGAAGCATTTATGTTTATTTACAGCACAGAAAGTCAAACTGTTGCAAAAATTGGACAGAGGTTAAGTGTGAAATGTCTTACAGAAGAGTATGGTGTTGGAAGGACCACTATCTATGACATGAAGAAAAAGAGGGATAAACTGTTGAAGTTCTATGCTGTAAGTGATGAGCAGAAGTTAATGAAAAATAGAAAAACACAACATAGAGCTAAAAATGAAGATCTCAAAGGTGTATATGAAACATAAATGGATTTTGTGATTAGACTTCTTGAGTCCCATCCCTAAGATATCTCATTACGTATTTGCAAATATTCCAAAATCTGAAACACTTCTGATCCCAGGCACTTCGGATAGGTGATACTCAACGTGTACAACAAAATGAAATAATTTTCCAAAACTCTTACTGAATTTTCAATACACTGTGCAACCATTTCTGAACAGAGTGACACAATATCTAAAGCTTGTTTCAATGCGTGACTATATGGATATAGGTAATGTATCAGTTAAGCTCTGCATCAGTATCAGTTTTAAATTATGAGCGATCTTCAGCAATGTTAGTGCAATTTTAAAAAATAAAACAACAATAGAAGAGTATGAGTTTCATCATTACACTTCAATGAATGATATCAAACGTGGCCAGTGTAGTATATCTAGGAAAAGATACGTTTTCATTAAAGTTATGATGTAAATAACTTTCAAATTAACAAAACCAATCAATATCTAATCAAAACACCCTAACAGTCAATATCTATCTTTCTGTTCAATATTCTTGACAAAATATACATCATACCCAAAACTGAGCACTGCACTGATGGTGCGGGATGTTGACAAAAAGACAACACGTAGTCCTGTGCAGCAAACAAATTGTTCGAACCTGCCACTGGGTGGAGTTGTCTACTTTTACATTAATTAATGCCCCACTTACCCTGATATGCATATCCCTCACTGCTACCACCTCAGCTCCTATCGTTCAATATATTATCATACATAAAATTTCAAGTCATACTCCAAAACTTCATGTTCTCTAAACACACAACAGCATTACAAAAGAAAATCAATATATACATTAACGTACTATCATTGAGAAGCTAAACTAATGAATAACCAACTGGTGCTGATCTTGAGTTTGGGCAAAATAAGCACAACTAGTGTTTTTAATATTGTTATTGCAACAGGGAAGTGCTCATACACGAATTAATTATCAATATACAATATTCTTTCATCACTATGCCCATAACTAGCTGCTTTTGGAAAATCAACTGTACATTGTAACACCAATGCGCGGACCATGTCCGCTGCTAAAAACCTATGTTACACAGACCTTAACTTGAGAAAATGCATAAAACTCGAAACTCCTGCTGATTTCCCATCCAAAAGGAAGTGCTCAAAGACACACAACCATCTCACTTACCATTTTCCCTGGAGAAGGTACCACTCCTACTATATGTACAATATGAGTTCTTAAGTGGCAGAAGCAATCTGGTCGACCTGGATCACAACAACTGACACAGACGTGGCTGACTCTCCGTTAGGCTAAAGCAACCTTCTTTCTCCCGCTTTCATATTACGCTGACATTCTGCAAAATCTTACATCATTTAGTTCTTTTTTAGACCTAGCTGTAAGTCTGGTACATACATTAAAAAAAAACTGAAACAAAATGTACTAAATCCTTATATTTGGGAAGACAAAATAATTTGGTCATCACATATCAGATGCATTATATATACACATATACGCTGTGACCTCTTGCAATATTACACACACACACACACACACACATATATATATATATATATATATATATATATATATATATATATATATATATATATATATATATATATATATCTGAGCATCAGATTGGGGAAGAGCAGTGTGGTTTCAGAAGTGGTAGAGGATATATGGATCAGGTGTTTGCTTTGAAGAGTGTATGTGAGAAATACTTAGAAGGGCAAATGGATTTGTATGTAGCATTTGTGGATCTGGAGAAGGCATATGATAGAGTTGATAGAGATGCTCTGTGGAAGGTATTAAGAACGTATGGTGTGGGAGGCAAGTTGTTAGAAGCAGTGAAAAGTTTTTATCGAGGATGTAGGGCATGTGTACGTGTAGGAGGAGAGGAAGGTGGTTGATTCTCGGTGAATGTAGGTTTGCGGCAGGGGTGTGTGATGTCTCCATGGTTGTTTGATTTGTTTATGGATGGGGTTGTTAGGGAGGTGAATGCGGGAGTTTTGGAAAGAGGGGCAAGTATGAGGTCTGTTGAGGATGAGAGAGCTTAGGAAGTGAGTCAGTTGTTGTTCGCTGATGATAAACGCTGGTGGCTGATTCATGTGAGAAACTGCAGGGGCTGGTGACTGAGTTTGGTAAAGTGTGTGAAAGAAGAAAGTTGGGAGTAGATGTGAATAAGAGCAAGGTAATTAGGTACAGTGGGGTTGGGGGTCAAGTCAATTGGGAGGTAAGTTTGAGTGGAGAAAAACTGGAGGAAGTGAAGTGTTTTAGATATCTGGGAGTGGATCTGGCAGCGGATGGAACCATGGAAGCGGAAGTGAATCATAGGGTGGGGGAGGGGGCGAAAATCCTGGGAGCCTTGAAGAATGTGTGGAAGTCGAGAACATTATCTCGGAAAGCAAAAATGGGTATGTTTGAAGGAATAGTGGTTCCAACAATGTTGTATGGTTGCGAGGCGTGGGCTATGGATAGAGTTGTGCGCAGGAGGGTGGATGTGCTGGAAATGAGATGTTTGAGGACAATGTGTGGTGTGAAGTGGTTTGATCGAGTAAGTAATGTAAGGGTAAGAGAGATGTGTGGAAATAAAAGAGCGTGGTTGAGAGAGCAGAAGAGGGTGTTTTGAAATGGTTTGGGCACATGGAGAGAATGAGTGAGGAAAGATTGACCAAGAGGATATATGTGTCGGAGGTGGAGGGAACGAGAAGTGGGAGACCAAATTGGAGGTGGAAAGATGGAGTGAAAAAGATTTTGTGTGATCGGGGCCTGAACATGCAGGAGGGTGAAAGGAGGGCAAGGAAAAAAGTGAATTGGATCGATGTGGTATACCGGGGTTGACGTGCTGTCAGTGAATTGAATCAGAGCATGTGAAGCGTCTGGGGTAAACCATGGAAAGTTGTGTGGGGCCTGGATGTGGAAAAGGAGCTGTGGTTTCGGGCATTATTGCGTGGCAGTTAGAGACTGAGTGTGAACGAATGGGGCCTTTGTTGTCTTTTCCTAGTGCTACCTCGCACACATGAGGGGGGAGGGGAATGGTATTCCATGTGTGGCGAGGTGGCGATGGGAGTGAATGGGGGCAGACAGTGTGAATTGTGTGCATGGGTATATATGTATTGTGTCTGTGTATGTATATATATGTGTACATTGAGATGTATAGGAATGTATATTTGCGTGTGTGGACGTGTGTGTGTATACATTGTGTATGGGGGTGGGTTGGGCCATTTCTTTCATCTGTTTCCTTGCGCTACCTCGCAAACGCGGGAGACAGCGACAAAGCAAAATAAATAAATATAATAAATATATATATTCTTTCTTTTTTTCTTTCAAACTATTCGCCATTTCCCGCATTAGCGAGGTAGCGTTAAGAACAGAGGACTGGGCCTTGAGGGAATACCCTCACCTGGCCCAATTCTCTGTTCCTTCTTTAAAAAAAAAAAAAAAAAAAAAAAAAAAAAAAAAACGAGAGGGGAGGATTTCCAGCCCCCCGCTCCCTCCCCTTTTAGTCGCCTTCTACGACACGCAGGGAATACTTGGGAAGTATTCTTTCTCCCCTATCCCCAGGGATAATATATATATATATATATATATATATATATATATATATATATATATATATATATATATATATATATATATATTTTTATTATTATACTTTGTCGCTGTCTCCCGCGCTCGCGAGGCAGCGCAAGGAAACAGACGAAAGAAACGGCCCAACCCCCCCCCACACACATGTATATACATATGTCCACACACGCAAATATACATACCAACACAGCTTTCCATGGTTTACCCCAGACGCTTCACATGCCTTGATTCAATCCACCGACAGCACGTCAACCCCGGTATACCACATCGCTCCAACTCACTCTATTCCTTGCCCTCCTTTCACCCTCCTGCATGTTCAGGCCCCGATCACACAAAATCTTTTTCACTCCATCTTTCCACCTCCAATTTGGTCTCCCTCTTCTCCTCGTTCCCTCCACCTCCGACACATATATCCTCTTGGTCAATCTTTCCTCACTCATTCTCTCCATGTGACCAAACCATTTCAAAACACCCTCCTCTGCTCTCTCAACCACGCTCTTTTTATTTCCACACATCTCTCTTACCCTTACGTTACTTACTCGATCAAACCACCTCACACCACACATTGTCCTCAAACATCTCATTTCCAGCACATCCATCCTCCTGCGCACAACTCTATCCATAGTCCACGCCTCGCAACCATACAAGATTGTTGGAACCACTATTCCTTCAAACATACCCATTTTTGCTCTCCGAGATAATGTTCTCGACTTCCACACATTCTTCAAGGCTCCCAGAATTTTCGCCCCTTCCCCCACCCTATGATCCACTTCCGCTTCCATGGTTCCATCCGCTGCCAGATCCACTCCCAGATATCTAAAACACTGCACTTCCTCCAGTTTTTCTCCATTCAAACTCACCTCCCAGTTGACTTGACCCTCAACCCTACTGTACCTAATAACCTTGCTCTTATTCACATTTACTCTTAACTTTCTTCTTTCACACACTTTACCAAACTCAGTCACCAGCTTCTGTAGTTTCTCACATGAATCAGCCACCAGCGCTGTATCATCAGCGAACAACAACTGACTCACTTCCCAAGCTCTCTCATCCCCAACAGACTTCATACTTGCCCCTCTTTCCAAAACTCTTGCATTCACCTCCCTAACAACCCCATCCATAAACAAATTAAACAACCATGGAGACATCACACACCCCTGCCGCAAACCTACATTCACTGAGAACCAATCACTTTCCTCTCTTCCTACACGTACACATGCCTTACATCCTCGATAAAAACTTTTCACTGCTTCTAACAACTTGCCTCCCACACCATATATTCTTAATATATATATGTATATATATATATATATATATATATATATATATATATATATATATATATATATATATATATATATATATATATATATATATATTCCCTGGGGATAGGGGAGAAAGAATACTTCCCACGTATTCCCTGCGTGTCGCAGAAGGCGACTAAAAGGGAAGGGAGCGGGGGGCTGGAAATCCTCCTTTCTTTTTTTTTTTTTTTCCCCAAAGAAGGAACAGAGAAGGGGGCCAGATGAGGATATTCCCTCAAAGGCCCAGTCCTCTGTTCTTAACGCTACCTAGCTAACGCGGGAAATGGCAGAAGAGGGTGTTTTGAAATGGTTTGGGCACATGGAGAGAATGAGTGAGGAAAGATTGACCAAGAGGATATATGTGTCGGAGGTGGAGGGAACGAGGAGAAGTTGGAGACCAAATTGGAGGTGGAAAGATGGAGTGAAAAAGATTTTGAGTGATCGGGGCCTGAACATGCAGGAGGATGAAAGGCGGGCAAGGAATAGAGTGAATTGGATCGATGTGGTATACCGGGGTTGACGTGCTGTCAGTGGATTGAATCAGGGCATGTGAAGCGTCTGGGGTAAACCATGGAAAGTTGTGTGGGGCCTGGATGTGGAAAGGGAGCTGTGGTTTCGGGCATTATTGCATGACAGCTAGAGACTGAGTGTGAACGAATGGGGCCTTTGTTATCTTTTCCTAGCGCTACCTCGCACACATGAGGGGGGAGGGGGATAGTATTCCATGTGTGGCGAGGTGGCGATGGGAATGAATAAAGGCAGACAGTGTGAATTGTGTGCATGGGTATATATGTATGTGTCTGTGTGTGTGTATATATATATATATATATATATATATATATATATATATATATATATATATATATATATATATGTGTGTGTACATTGAGATGTATAGGTATGTATATTTGCGTGTGTGGACGTGTATGTATATACATTGTGTATGGGGGTGGGTTGGGCCATTTCTTTCTTCTGTTTCCTTGCGCTACCTCGCAAATACGGGAGACAGCAAAAAAAAAAAAAAAAAAAAAAATATATATATATATATATATATATATATATATATATATATATATATATATATATATATATATATATATATATATATAACTTTGGCGAGTCCAGTTTCGTCAAAGATCTCACTTTAAAGTAATACACCGTACCCTCCTACTGGAAGTAACGCAGCTTTTAGACAGGGCCCCAGGTGACACTAGATCTCCCAAAGAAACTGGTCTTGGGGTAATCACACACACACACACACATATATATATATATATATATATATATATATATATATATATATATATATATATATATATATATATATATATATTATCCCTGGGGATAGGGGAGAAAGAATACTTCCCACGTATTCCCTGCGTGTCGTAGAAGGCGACTGAAAGGGAAGGGAGCGGGGGGCTGGAAATCCTCCCCTCTCTTTTTTTTTTTTTTTATTTTTCAAAAGAAGGAACAGAGAAGAGGGCCAGGTGAGGATATTCCCTCAAAGGCCCAGTCCTCTGTTCTTAACGCTACCTCGCTAATGCGGGAAATGGCGAAGTTTGAAAGAAAAAAAAAAAAAAAAAAAATATATATATATATATATATATATATATATATATATATATATATATATATATATATGAACAATGCATTGGAACGCGCACCTTCATAGAACATACAAACCTCCAACAACCAGGATCGAACCCGAAACCCCTGTGCAACAGGTCCATAGCCTAACTGTAGTATTCCCGCCTGCTGCACAGGTGTCCCGGGTTCGATCCTGGCTGTTGGAGGTTTATGATATATATATATATCCCTAGACCCTGTCGTCCAAAACATTTCTTAACTATTCAAAAGCTCACAAGGACAAATAGAAAAATTTACCTCCCACACAATCTCTGCTCACAACCTCCACCATCCCAACAAATGAAATGTCGGCTAAGCACATACAAACTCAAACCCACTAACACTAAGCAACCAATCTCCCAACTCGGTGTTATACCCTAACCCACCAAATATACATGTCACAAACCACACTCCCTAGCGAAGCATGAGCCACACTCTCACACTTACGTTCTGGACATGACATATCTCAACCCACTTCATGCCTACGATGCAACCATCATGAAGACACTGAACGCTTATAACTTAATTGCCCTCCACTATGCATACAAGCACACACAAATCACACGTTATGACCTTTGCGGGGTCGACTTTCTCCTACCCGTACTCACGCCTGACTCACTGATTCCAGTAGCTTTCCTCGCACACTAATGTATTCGTAGCACCGGATTTGGAATAGGTGCATGATAAAAAAAGAAAAGGATTATTATCTAATATCTGCACTTGTATGGTGTACATACATTACTGAATTGTGTAACGAACCATAATAAAGGTATTGCAAATGTGAGAATCAGTGATGGTGTGACGATTGTGCGTCAAAGTTGTGTGATGTCCATGTGCCGATTTTTTTTTTGATGGGTTGGTAATTCCTTGAGTTAAGAGTGAGGTAAGGTGATTATCAGAGAAACAGAATGGATATTGCAGGAGCTGTTAACATTGTTAATAAAAAATAGGAACATGGCAAGAATTAGCAATTTTGAGTAAAAAAAAAATTGCAAAATGAAACTTACAATCACGTGCAATACAGGATACACTTTCAATACAGGAAATTGTGATGATCAGAGCTCAAGCTATCTCCATTCGTTTTTCTCCATATAGATGGTCTACAATGTTTCACTTTAAAACCAACAAAGTATCTAGTCAGTAGTGTTTAATTTACGGTCTTCGAACAAAGGCAACAGAGGTTCTAATGTTTGTTTGTCCACACATATTCAGTCCAGGCTAGAGTTTTTTTGTTATAAGCAGTGGTTGCCTGTTTACACTTCTCCAAAAGCCTTTCACTGAACTTTACTTGATGACTTTTTTCAACAAAGCTATACACTTTTTGTTGAGGAAATCTGATAACTTTTGTGTGCCAAGACCTGGGGGAAATTCAGTGGTTTTTCCTTCTCAGAATGAAAATTCTCTCGTCTTCAACATTGCTGTGAGCAACTGACAGGATAGCAAACATGATTCTGGTAAGATGTACATACTTTTCCTTATGAGAATACTCGTCTCTTTGTTGTCAAATGGCCAGCCACGACTCATAATCTACCTGGCAGTGAACAAACTCAAGCTCATCTATCTGCTATTTCACGAAGTGGAATTTCTTCACAAAGTAGAGTACTGATGCAAACACAGCACCATTCTCTTCCTTGGGTCAGCAACACTTGCGTACTGAATCAGCTCATTCTTCGGGGGGAAACTCCTTGCGCACATAAGCACACATAAACAATTTCCTGAAGCACATAAACAATTTCCTGACTGACGTGAAGAATTCTTCCTTGCTTTGATGAGGATGCTTTTGTTGAGAAAGTTCACAACATCATTCACCGAGAGGAGATCCTCATCTGGTCGCTTTTCCCTATAACTACACTGCTCAGGTAATGGAGAATCGCAATCACTGAGGGATTCTCAAAGCGGAGCAGTTATGATCTGCCATTGCTAGAAAATCTTAGTTAATAAAATTTTACTACTTAGAAGAACAGCAATGAATGGAAAGGAACTAGTAATTTCTTATCCACTTCTAAACATGATAATTTTGCCCGACTTTCTGAAGCCCGGGAGGACCCGGCCTAGGCGTAGGACTAGCCTAGTCACCACACTAAGATATGGTCGGACGGTAGGGCCAACCGTGCAACAATTTGTGTGGTCATTTCCGCGAAATGGTCCGATATTGACTGATGTCCGAATGTTATTTCGTACACTGAATTAGTACATGCGTGCATGATGATAACGTACACTATATATTGAACACTGAACCCCTCTGAACTTCCCATACATCATATACATAATACATGTTGGAAAGGATAACAATTTTGCGCGTGATCAAGATATTCCTATGAGTCCACGGGGAAAATGAAACACGAAAAGTTCCCAAGTGCACTTTCGTGTAATAATCACATCATCAGGGGAGACACGAGAGAAATATAAGTCAGTTGATATACATCGAAGAGACATGTTTTGGACAATCACATGTTTACCAAATGGCGTCCTAGCTTCGTCTCTTCGATGTATATCAACTGACTTATATTTCTCTCTTGTGTCTCCCCTGATAATGTGATTATTACACGAAAGTGCACTTGGGAACTTTTCGTTTCATTTTCCCCGTGGACTCACAGGAATACATAATACATATACAAAATATGAAAATACAACCAGAAAAAAGTATTTTCCTTAAAAAATTGTACTGCCATAATTATCTAAAAAGTAAATACAGAAAAAACATAATGGATGGCAGTTCTGGATATTGTTACAGTTGCTGTTTGTAGATGATGCCGTGATGTTAGCTAAATCAGAGTAGGTTAAGTATTGAGATAAGATGATGCATATAGGAAGAGTGCTGAAAGTCTGTGCAAACATAACTACGGCTGGTTTTTGAAAAGGAGGAGAAATCGCGAGGTAATATCAATTTATACGATGAGCAAGTATAATTTGTGGATGAGGTTAGACACATGAGAATTATGTATGCTCATGAAGAGTAGCAGTGAAATGCTACAGTTGGGAGCAGAGTCATGCAAGGGAGAAAAACTGTAAATGCACAGAGAGGTCTGGTGAATGAAAATGAAGAGTGGCAGAGGGTTGCACGCGTGTATCTGTGTATGTCTCCCATTTTGGACGCATTAATGTGAAATACTTTTTCTTTTATGCTGGAATCTCCAGCATAAAAGGTCGCCAACGAAGCCGGCCCTTAATTCAAAGATGAAGAAATTAGTGAGAAATAAGAAAGGAAGAATATTTGTTCTTATCTTTCGGAGGAAATGAAGCGTCTTAAAATAGCGTATCGTTTAACGACCCTCTGGCTACTATCCAAATGTAGCGTTAGGAGACATACGAAGGAGTGGTAGAAACGTGGGGAAAATAAAAGTTTGAGAGACGGTTAACTTCCGAAAATAGTTGGACTTGTTAAGATAGTCAGAGTTAAGAATGAAGACATGACGACCATGTATTGGTTTGAGAATATCATAGAAAAGTGAATGCATGACCATGATTATAAGTTTACTCTTGTCATAATGGATTTTACGGTTGTTGCATCTTGTCAAATTGCCCGAATGTTGCCAGACCGTATGCTACTTAGGTGCCTCGTGTCTTTGTAGTAAAGTCTGCTAGCGTGTTGGTGTTAACACCTTAACCACGCTGTGAAGCCTATACAATCTTCATTAGGTATGAATATTTGCAAATCACATTTGATCTCGTATGGGGACCGGGATCAAGGGTCATAATGCTTTTCATAATCTGGTTTCTGATCTCGGTGATCTTGTAAGAGATTATTAACTCTTATTTTATCAACACGGTACGGTGGCTCGCCTGATCCCTTCTCTCCCGCGCATCAGTAATGTACAAAGGAAACAACTGGATGCGGCAATGGGGTTTAAGTTATCCCAGGGCCCTAGAGTTCGTGGGGGCCCTGGAAATGAAACGATCCAACTCTCCTTGAAACCATTACTGGCCTTATGTCAATCCTGTCGGGCTCTTAAGTTGACATTCACCCTCCGCCAACTGTCCACTAGGAAAAAGAGCCATACCTACTTCGGCCTGATTGAAAATAGTAAGTAGTCTGATGGTGAAATATTACATGCCCGGTAGAGAAGTAGGCAGATGGTGTGCACCAAAACGTATTTCATTTCTGGATGATACATGTCAAGGTAGGAACAGCAAATGACTACTGCAAGGAATGGGATATGAAGCCGCAGTACTTTTTGTTCCAAAAACATCAAAGATTCAGATTCCTAATGATCTTCCTTTCTGACTACCTGAATCAACCAAGGAAGAGAGCAGCCATCTTTCTGTTAACGTCGCTCAGCATAGATATCCACCAGGCTAACACGTCACATTATCCGATTATGTTCCGTCTCCAAGGAACTAAATGAATATATATATATATATATATATATATATATATATATATATATATATATATATATATATATATATATATAAATATATGAAAAGGGAGCTGTGGTTTCGGTGCATTACACATGACAGCTAGAGACTGGGTGTGAACGAATGTGGCATTTGTTGTCTTCCTAGCGCTACCTCGCACGCATGCGGGGGGAGGGGGTGCAATTTCATGTGAGGCGGGAATGGATGAAGGTAGCATGTATGAATATGTACAGGTGTATATATGTATATATGTGTACGTATATGTATGTATACGTTGAAATGTATGGGTATGTATATGTGTGTGTGTGGGCGTTTATGTATATACGTGTAAGTAGGTGGGTTAGGCCATTCTTTCGTGTTCCCTTGCGCTAACTCGCTAACGCGGGAGACAGCGAAAGTGCAATAAATACATAATATATATATATATATATATATATATATATATATATATATATATATATATATATATATATATATATATTCGCACTTATTCGCCATCATCAGTGCACGATGCCACCACACCCCAGGAGAAACATCACAAATGAAAAAATAAAGAAATCCCCTTCACACTCGATTCTCTCCCCCCTCCCCTCCCACCGCGTCAACGGAACTGCCGTCACACAAAAATAACCCCAACAGCAGATAACACATGGCTCGCCTCACCTCACTAATACAGAAAATTTAAAGTACATATGAATTCCTATATAGCTCACTGAAACAAAAATAATCTACTTGGATATCTACAAAAAATATAATTTGCCAAATACAAAACAAACGTAAATTTTCCTTTCAAAACTTTTATGAAACCTTACTCACATTTCTAAAAGTTAACAGATCGTCCACATCCAAGGCGTTCACTGCTAACACAACACTTGATAACTTTCCTAATCTTAAGTCACAAACCAGGTCGTTAAGGCCAAACCTTACTATGCCAGTCAGATTAATACTAAACACACATTTAACCTAATTTTGCCTGACCATAAACTCCTTTACACTTTAGCCCATAACACCAGCACTAATATGTCACACTCCAACACTAACTCCACAATACATTAATCTGCCTCACCACTTAAGCGTAACTCACTTCTGGGTCCCAGCCTGAGTACTTCGTGGAACCGACCCCTCCTCGTACCCGTGTGGTCCTCCACCTCAGCGCCAATACTCGCGCAGTCTAGCTACAGCTTGAAATATTCTATGCTACTCCACAGAACCAGATACATCTCACCTGGGCCACTTCCTCTCCCTTAGGGATCCCTTAGCCTCAATAAGACCATCCGTGACACTATGTAGCAGGCCAAAACATACTGTACAATTCTTGGTACTGTGCCTCCAATCATGGCTAGCCTCCCTCAGACGACGTCGAGTCGCCAACATTCTGACTCAAAACTCCACAATATCCTCACTGCCAGGAATTTCCAATATCCTCAAAATAATCTGTGACTCTCTATATACAACCTTGTTCCACAAGTCAGCCACATACCTGCTTACATAACGGCAAAATTCCCACCAAACGTAGGTAAGTGGTGATATGGTGCTCGACGCGCCCGTGCCCTAGATGCCAAAGCAGCCCAACCCGCCGGAAAGGCTCCCGCCAAAAAGCCGCATTCATGCTAAACTTAAGTTTTTAATTTCCCTCATTACATCTATATTAGTCACTTGAAAAAGTACTCTTAATAGGAAAAAAATTACCAAGATTATATATACCATCATCAGAGCCTATAAGGAAAGGATGATATGCATGTAATATCAATATCATGTTTCAATAGAAAGCAGAAGTTAAATGAAGTGTAAAATGCTATTTGAATATATCATACTTAGGAAACCAATATCTATTGATCTTTGCACGAAATGTTCTTCTTTTATCTTTGTGGAATATGAACGCAACTTGGTAATAACCACAGCCATACGAATATGTTCTGATATTTACCTTAAATTCCAATTAAGTGAAAACACTGGAAAAAAACAACAAATAAGAATGGTTTCACTATGACATTTAGGAAAAACACCTAACAAATTAGCATGTCCAGTAAAAAACACCAACAGTACTTGTAATATATTTTTCAATCTTCGAAGGAAAGGGTAGGTATAGACTCCATAACATGTATTTATTCCAGAGGTTAATATTAGATTAGTTTTACAGCAAGAAATAAAATCCAAATCTTTTTTAAGCTCAAGGATGCTATTCTTGCAGAAGTGTAGTTGTCAATTGTCTATTAGTATAAGTGCAGCAACTGTAACCCTCTGCACATCATCTCGACGTCGGAGCGGGAACTTAGGACCTCTCCTCAAAATCAAGTTAAACGAACAGTTCCACCAAAGTGCCTAACAACCGAACCTCCCTTCTCAGCAATACGGTATAACCCTGACGACTGTGACCACGTAAGGACAGTAGTGTGCTTTTTTTTTTTTGTCTGCTAGCAGCTCATTTAACACCCATCATACCCTACTCTTACCGGAGCAAATCCCCTATTGGGAACAACGAGATATATAGTTATTGTGCTTTTGTATGTTTTATTAGATGTACAGTAGAACTATATATATATATATATATATATATATATATATATATATATATATATATATATATATATATATATATATATATATAAACTGGAAGAAATATGCTCCAGGGTTTCGACTTTTCCCGCCATTTTCAGGAATCAAAATGGCTTGAAATACAGACAGTCGAAAAAGGCTTAGAGATGCGTTTACTGCTCCAGTGAGTTTACAAATATCATTGCTTCACGTGTGTATGTGTTATACTACAAGGATATATATATATTATATATACATATATATATATTATATATATATATATATATATATATATATATATATATATATATATATATATATATATATATATATATATATATATATATATTATCGGTGTCCTGCGTTAGCGAGGTATCGGCAGGAAAGACAGACACATCCACTTACATATACATACATATACGTACTTTACACGTACATATATTTGCATACACATATATACGCATATACACATTCATATTTGCTCGTCTTCGTCCATTATCGACGCCACCATACCCCAAAGGAAACGCGCCTATACATGAAGGAAAGGAAAAAAGATAACATTTACTTCCCTGCCCCCACTCATGATCGCCGCCCCCAACTTCGGCAAGGTAGCGCCAGAAAACAGACCAAGAGGCCACAGCCGTTCACCCGCTCACACTTTGTTATGCGTAACTCACCGAGACTACAGTTCCCTGTCCACATCTAGACCATATATATATATATATATATATATATATATATATATATATATATATATATATATATATATATATATATATATATACATATTTATATATATATATATTATATTTTTTTTTTTTTTTTTTTTTTTATACTTTGTCGCTGTCTCCCGCGTTTGCGAGGTAGCGCAAGGAAACAGACGAAAGAAATGGCCCAACCCCCCCCATACACATGTACATACACACGTCCACACACGCAAATATACATACCTACACAGCTTTCCATGGTTTACCCCAGACGCTTCACATGCCTTGATTCAATCCACTGACAGCACGTCAACCCCTGTATACCACATCGCTCCAATTCACTCTATTCCTTGCCCTCCTTTCACCCTCCTGCATGTTCAGGCCCCGATCACACAAAATCCTTTTCACTCCATCTTTCCACCTCCAATTTGGTCTCCCTCTTCTCCTCGTTCCCTCCACCTCCGACACATATATCCTCTTGGTCAATCTTTCCTCACTCATTCTCTCCATGTGCCCAAACCATTTCAAAACACCCTCTTCTGCTCTCTCAACCACGCTCTTTTTATTTCCACACATCTCTCTTACCCTTACGTTACTTACTCGATCAAACCACCTCACACCACACATTGTCCTCAAACATCTCATTTCCAGCACATCCATCCTCCTACGCACAACTCTATCCATAGCCCACGCCTCGCAACCATACAACATTGTTGGAACTACTATTCCTTCAAACATACCCATTTTTGCTTTCCGGGATAATGTTCTCGACTTCCACACATTTTTCAAGGCTCCCAAAATTTTCGCCCCCTCCCCCACCCTATGATCCACTTCCGCTTCCATGGTTCCATCCGCTGACAGATCCACTCACTCCCAGATATCTAAAACACTTCACTTCCTCCAGCCTCTCACCATTCAAACTCACCTCCCAATTGACTTGACCCTCAACCCTACTGTACCTAATAACCTTGCTCTTATTGATATTTACTCTTAACTTTCTTCTTCCACACACTTTACCAAACTCCGTCACCAGCTTCTGCAGTTTCTCACATGAATCCGCCACCAGCGCTGTATCATCAGCGAACAACAACTGACTCACTTCCCAAGCTCTCTCATCCCCAACAGACTTCATACTTGCCCCTCTTTCCAAAACTCTTGCATTTACCTCCCTAACAACCCCATCCATAAACAAATTAAACAACCATGGAGACATCACACACCCCTGCCGCAAACCTACATTCACTGAGAACCAATCACTTTCCTCTCTTCCTACACGTACACATGCCTTACATCCTCGATAAAAACTTTTCACTGCTTCTAACAACTTGCCTCCCACACCATATATTCTTAATACCTTCCACAGAGCATCTCTATCAACTCTATCATATGCCTTCTCCAGATCCATAAATGCTACATACAAATCCATTTGCTTTTCTAAGTATTTCTCACATACATTCTTCAAAGCAAACACCTGATCCACACATCCTCTACCACTTCTGAAACCACACTGCTCTTCCCCAATCTGATGCTCTGTACATGCCTTCACCCTCTCAATCAATACCCTCCCATATAATTTACCAGGAATACTCAACAAACTTATACCTCTGTAATTTGAGCACTCACTCTTATCCCCTTTGCCTTTGTACAATGGCACTATGCAAGCATTCCGCCAATCCTCAGGCACCTCACCATGAGTCATACATACATTAAATAACCTTACCAACCAGTCAACAATACAGTCACCCCCTTTTTTAATAAATTCCACTGCAATACCATATATATTATATATATATATATATATATAATATATATATATATATATATATATATATATATATATATATATATATATATATATATATATATATATATATATATATATTGGAGCTCGTTGTCTGTCTTGGACAATCACGTTTACCAAATGGCGTCCTAGCTACGTCTCTTCGTTGTATATCAACTGACATTTCTCTCTTGTTTCTCCCCTGATGATGTGATTATTACACGAAAGTGCTCTTGGGAACTTATCGTGTTTCATTTTCCCCGTGGACTCATAGGAATATATATATATATATATATATATATATATATATATATATATATATAATATATATATATATATATATATATATATATATATATATATATATATATATATTGAAAAGGATCACAATTTTTCGCGTAAGCAAGTATATTCCTATGAGTTTACATGGAAAATGAAACACGATAAATGTTTGGGAACTTATCGAGTTTCATTTTCTCCGTGGACTCATACGAATATATATATATATATATATATATATTTATATATATATATATATATATATATATATATATATATATATATATATATGTGTGTGTGTGTGTGTGGAAAGGGAGCTGCTTTTTCGGTGCTTGCGGGGGACAGGGGTGTCATTTCATGTGTGGAGGGGTGGCACTTTGTTGGTATTCATTTACCTCCGCGTTGTACTGTTAGGTACGGTGAAATGCTGTCTGCTGGCTATGTGCACCTGTTGGGAAATGACCGGTGTAGACCCCCCATTGCTCACCAACGTGAGACGAAGGGTATTCGGGTACATAGCATTCGAATAGGTTCGTCGTATTAGCCAAGTCCATAGCCTAGCGTATCATTCCCCCCTGTTGCACAAGGTTCCCGGATACGATCCTGGTTGTTGTAGGTTTGTATGATATTTATATATATTGCATGTGTTGGTAGCAGTTTTTGAAACCATATTCTGTTAGAATGACCAGATCATTGGTTTTTCATCATATTCTTTGATTTTTTCAAGTTGTCTATAAATCTTGTAACATTGGTGGGAAGATTGTGTAGGATACGCCAGTAGGGTTGTCTCAGTGTTTCGCTTTGGATCCATCAAATATTCATGAGTGTGGAGAGGCTGGGAATGACTGTGGGTGAGGCAAAGAAATACCAGTAGACGGACATGCATGTGCTGCTGCACTCTTACTGGTTGAAACGATAGTGGAGCGTGAAACGCGTAGTCCGTTTTTTTTTTTTTTTTTTTTTTTTTTCGTCGATGAATGGGGGGGGGGGGGGGGTCTTGTGTCATGTGCACGGCCTAGTATCCTTGTGGATTTAGCAATTGTCTCGTCTTTGATGTGTCCTTCTTGTATGCATAGGTAGTTTGATGTGTCCTTCTTGTAGGTATAGGGCGAGTCTTTTGGATAATGTACATACAGGTTGTGCTTCGTACGTACGTCATGTCAGCAAGGCTCTCACAGTCCCCTTGATGATATTTGAACTCGTAAACTACTTTTTTTTTTTTTTTTTTTTTTACATTTGGTTCCTTATGTTGAGGTTGCTTGTTCTTTTGCTTCTCCCGTGGGTGAATAAGCTTTACTTACCTGTCTCGTGTTTTGCGGTTGAGGTTTCTTGAGACGGTCTTGTAGTAAAGCTTGATCTGTCTTGTACGCTTTTGACGTTTGGTTGCAGTAAATATTTTGCATGTTGGTGTTGTACTTTCTTGCGCTGTGAGCTTGTTGAGTATAAAGTTTTGTAGTTGCTTGTCGAAGTCGGAGTTCTTGTGTCGGTTGTTGATATGGGTCTGCTGACTGCGCTGTTTCTTTGTCTAAGATATGCCAGTTTGATACAGTCTTGTATGCTCGGTGTAACATAGCGTTGATGACTCCAGTTTTGTAGCGTTGGGAACATACACTAATTGCCTGTAAACATCGGGCAAGGTCCGTGGGTTTCTTGTAAATGGAGGATACGTTGTCATCAGTGTTGCAGTGCACTGTAACACCTAAGAAAGGCATCTTGTTGACGCTCAGTTCATGAGTGAATTTCACAGCTGAATTTTCTTCCGTTGTCCTTTTAAGGTGGTTGAGGTGTATTTCATCTTGGACGACTCCGTAGATGTCATCTACGTATCTGAAGTATGAAGTGAGTCTTCTTATCGGACATTATTTTTTTCAAGATGACACATGTAGAATGTAGCAAAGGTGCCCACGAGGGGTGAGCCCATGGCTACTACAATCTGTGTGCCAAAATGGAGCCTGTATGGTGGAGGATTTCAGAAATTGTTGTAGGGCACTACGTAGGATGCTTGGTGGGTGTACACGTTTTCGCAGATTATGTCGATGGTGTCTATGGGAACGTTGGTGAGTAGGCTTTCGGCACCAAGAGCTGCTATGAGCCCATGTTGAGTAGTGGAGCGAAGAATATGGAGGAATTCATTTGTTGAGTTGATTACATATTTTGCTCGGAGTTACTTCATGATGATGTTAAGTTCTTTGTCCTTGTTGTATGTTGGAGTAGTGAGTGACCTGAGAAATGATGGAGAGTAAAGGTTTGTGTAGGTTATGCACTTCCCTATATGTAGCCAGGTGCGTGGTGTCCTTTGACGGGTGGGAGCCGGTGTTCGCTCTGACTGCGTTACCGGCTACGGATGGTCTTGAGTTGTTCGGATAGGGTCTCGTGTGATTTTATTGAATTTATGTTGTCGTTGAGAATATTTTACAGCTTGTATTTGTAGCCTTTTCTGTTGAAGATGACGTAGATGTTTGATTTATCAGGCTTTGGTGTTATAATGTCTTTATTGCTTTTTTAGTTCTTTGGCTGCTGCACGGAGTTGTGGGGTCAGGATAGAGCTCTGGTGACTGCGGTGCTTTATTCCTTTAGCACATGGGTGGTCTATCAGGTCGTCTATGGTGATGATTCAAACCATTTTTTTTTTCCTTTTTTTGAAGGACCAATATAGGAGTTTAAGTTCCGCTTTCTTCTTCATGGGGTCGAATTTTGGTTGCAAGTGACATTTAAGTTCAAGATTCAAGTAGATTTTTTTGAACCGGTGTGAGCTGGTAGTTGGAGAGATTGGTGTATTTTTTTTTCTTTTTTTCGCAGGAGAGTGATTCTGCCTCCATGCAGCCGGTGAGTTTCTTGAGTTTTGGTTTATGTCGCTGTTTCACTGCGTTGTAGAATTTCTTGTAGTTTGGCGATCTTGGTTTTGGTGTCGTGTGCTGTGATTTCTTCTTATATTCTCGTCGTGAGATCCAACATTTTCTGTTGAAGTACTGGTGCTTCATTCTTCTTGAGCGGAAATTCTATCAGCTGCTTTCTTACTTCCATGGTGAACTAATGTTGTTTGGTTGCTTTGTTCTGATGCGTGTGTATAATGTAGCAGTTCTTATAAACATATTCTGTCAAAATGACCAGATAACTTTTTTATTAAACAATCTTTCAAGTTGTCTGATAATTTTTCTTAATACGGGTTGTCTCAACGTTTCGGTTTGAATCCATCATGTCATCTTCAGGAGCGCGTGATGAGGTCGGTAGAGTAGCTGGGAGTGAGTGCGGGTAGCTGGACGAGGCTGGGTAACACCAGTAGGCAATTATGTATGTATGTGGGGCTGCGCTCTTATTGCTTGTAATGCGATGCTGGGATGACGTGCTGTTGGTTGGTTGGTAAGGATTTTTAGTGTATGTATAGATAATGGTGAGGTGCCCCAGGATTGGCGGAATGCATGCATAGTGCCTATGTATCCTGTGTATAAAGGCAAGGGGATAGAGGTGAGTTTCAGCTACAGAGGCCTAAGTTTGTTGAGTATACCTATTGAGTTGCATGGGAGGATGTTGACAGAAACTGAAGGCATTTACGGTAGGAACAGTATGGTTTCAGAGGTGGTAGAGGATGTGTGGATCAGGTGTTTGCTTTAAGGGAATTTGTGTGGGAAATACTTAAAAAAAACCGATTTTTATTGGCATTTATGGATCTGGAGAAGGGATTGTTATTGGCATTTATGGATCTGGAGAAGGCAACTGATAGGGTTGACATGTTTGAGGGAGGTCTGAAGAATGTACGATGTGGGAGGAAAGCTATTAGATTCTGAGATTTTTTTTTTTTTTATCAGGGGTGTAAGGTTTGTGTACGAGTAGGAAGAGAGGAGAACAAACGGTTGCAAGTGAAGGTTGGTCTGCAGTAGGATTGTGTGATGTCACAGATGGGGTGGTGGGAGAGGTAGATGCGAGTCTTGGAGATGGGGGCGATATGCAGTCTGTAGGGGATGAAAGGGCCTAAGGAGTGAGTCAGTTGTTTTTCGCTGATGATACAGCACTGGTGGCACATTCAAGTAAGAAACTGCAGAAGTTGGTGACTAAGTTTGGAAGTGTGTGAAAGTAGAAAGTTGAATGAAATAAATGCAAGATTATTGGGTTGAACAGGTTTGAGAGACAAGTGACTTGGAGCGTGTTTGAATGGATAGAATTGGAGGAAGAGAAGCGTTTTAGATATCTGGGAGTGGACAAGGAAGCGAATGGAACCATGAAAGCGGAAGTGAGTCATGGGGTGGGGAAAGGGGCGAAGGTTTGGGAGTACTGAAGAATGTGTGGAAAGCGAGAACGTCGTATGGAAATGCAAAAGTGGGTATGTTTGCGGAAATAGTAGTCCCAACAATATTATACGGATACGAAGCATGTGCTAAAGATTATAGATAAGGCTGTGAGGAGGAGGATGAATGTGTTGGAAATGAAATGTTTGAGGACAATAAGATGTGGTTTGATTAAGTTATAAAAGGGTAAGAGAGAAGTATGGTAATAAAAAGTGGTTGAGAGCGAAGAAGAGGGTGTGCTGAAACGATTTGGGCACATGGAGAGAATGAGTGAGGAAAAGTTGACAAAGAGGATATATGTGTCAGAGGTGGAGGGAACAGGGGAACGGGGAGACAACACGAGATGGAAGGATGGATTGAAAAAGATTTTGAGCATTCGGGCCTGAATATGCAGGAGGGGGGAACGTGTGCACTGGATAGAATGAATCTGAACAATGTAGTACACGGGGGTCGACCTGCTGTCAGTGGACTGAACTAGGGTATGTGAAACGTCCGGGGTACGAGGGAAAGGTCTGTAGGGCCTCGTTGTGGATAGGGAGCTGTGGTTTCGGTGCATTACACTTGACCGCTAGATAATAGGTGTGAACGGATGTGGCCTTCCTTCGTCTATTCTTTGATATATATATATATATATATATATATATATATATATATATACACACGAACAAAATGCTTAGGAACGCGCACCTTCATAGAACATAGCCTAGCGGTGGGATTGCCGCCAGTTGCACAGGGGTCCCGGGTCCGATCCTGGCTGTTGGAGGTTTGTATGTTTATATATATATATATATATATATATATATATATATATATATATATATAAGCCATGGTTTTAAGTAAAACCCCTTAATGAGAACACTGATAACCCAGCTAGGCCAGTGGACTGCCAAGTGTACTGCGACCACTCACGAATATTCTTACATTTGATATCTAATCCTAATACTATTTGTAGAAATAATGTAGCATGCATCCTAACACACCTGCCAGTAATAATTACAACACTAATTCACAAGTGTAAGGGAAATTTAGTTAATGAACCTAAACACTTCAAAATAAGCAATTCACTTATTTCTGCGGCACAGCTTAGTACTGACTAGTGGCTTTGCCTAGTCTCTGGTGGTAAAAGTTCACTTAAGGGAAAATCAACTGGTTGCACATGTCCTTCCGGTCAAGGTGGTATGTACGTGCACGGGGATCCAGGCGTGTGGGATTCCTTGTCAAGCGACGGCCAACGTTCCCAGGTCAAGTCGGTTCGTATGTGCACTATTCACATGAAGCACGGTGCGTCCAGTGTACGTCCTTTGTACAGCTCACTGATTCCGTCAACACACCTAAAATTTTCTGTAGACGCATGTTTACGCGCAGCCCCTGCAGTTGATTTACCCTCACTCGTGTTCAACCCTTACTGGTGCCCTATCATAACTGAGGTTATCAGTGTCTTGCAAACACATTTGTGGCTCGTTACCTCTACAGGGGGATGAGCCTTGCGCACTTTACAAATATATCCTGTGTAATAGAGCTAGGTATGGCTTAACGGGATTCCTAGATGTTAATGTTATTCCCCGACATGGGCAAACTGTCTTCAAGGCGGTTGGATATTCACTGACTCCCTCGTCTCTGTTCCGCTTAAAGTAGGATACCATTTGTTGTATTGCCAAGGCAATTATTTCGTTTCCTTGGTTAATTACTACACTGATTAACTTTGTCACTTTTCCACGTTCTATACATTTTCGATGTTACATTAACTGTCCATTTAATATTCTTACATTCTAAACTTTTGATAACCACTAACTAAATTTACAAGAGTATCATTAATCAGTAATCAATTGGTATATGAGTGAAGCGTGGTGGTTCAGATCCCTAGCGACAAGACCTCACTGAGGTCGGCCTAATGTTTACACACCGCACGCACCACACACAAGCTTGTCTTCTTAATCTCTCAGCCTACTCCACCCTGTTACACACACACACACACACGTGTGTGTGTGTGTGTGTGTGTGTGTGTGAAGTCCAAAACAAATGAAAAAACTTCCATCCTTATTACTCAGACGGTTCAAGGACCTATCTCATCAGTGATCATCCAGTGATGGCAAACAAATTCAATATAGAATCATTATCTAAATCATAAGTTATTACAGTAAAAGTTGAAGACGTATCAATGTTGAAATGGTTACATGTAAACAAGAAAGGAGTACATTGATTTATACACTTAACTATAAAACAAAGAACAACGCAAACCTTGAAAGTTTAATCAACCCGGCGAATTATATACTTGTTTGAGTTTAAGGACAATACGTACTGTCTCCGTGGATAGTGATCATATTAGAATTTTAAGTGAATGATTAATAGATTTAAATGATTTGTTAAAGAAAATGGTTTCTCACAAACCGTTATAATTTCAAAATTATACGAATTTCCTATTAAAACATGTACTTAACCAACCATAGACTCATATTATTCAAGATACAAAGCTGTGTACCATTAACTTGTTAAACTTCAACGATTTATTCATATCGTTGTGCATTATATTGGATATACAAAGCAGAATCTCTGCACTGGAGTTGAACGATGTAGGAGCAGGTCTCCTCCAACAGTTGGTGGCTTGCTGAGCCAAGCCTGTGCGCGTTTTCCGTTGAGGGCGATGGTAGGGGCAAATTATTAACTCAAGAAAGTAACATATGTTATGGAAAACACATTGTAAACGTTCATGTACTTATTTTCAAGTCTGCGTATTACCGTTATGATTTCAAAATTATACGAATTTCCTATTAAAACATGTACTTAACCAACCATAGACTCATTATTCAAAACACAAAACTGTGTGCCATTAACTTGTTAAACCTCAACGATTTATTCATATCGTTGTGCATTATATTGGATATACAAAGCAGAATCTTTGCACTGGAGTTGAATGATGTAGGAGCAGGTCTCTTCCAACAGTTGGTGGCTTGCTGAGCCAAGCCTGTGCGCGTTTTCCGTTGAGGGCGATGGTAGGGGCAAATTATTAACTCAAGAAAGTAACATATGTTATGGAAAACACATTGTAAACGTTCATGTACTTATTTTCAAGTTTGCGTGTTACCGTTATGATTTCAAAATTATACGAATTTCCTATAAAAACATGTACTTAACCAACCATAGACTCATTATTCAAAATACAAAACTGTGTACCATTAACTTGTTAAACCTCAACGATTTATTCATATCGTTGTGCATTATATTGGATATACAAAACAGAATCTCTGCACTGGAGTTGAACGATGTAGGAGCAGGTCTCCTCCAATAGTTGGTGGCTTGCTGAGCCAAGCCTGTGCGCGTTTTCCGTTGAGGGCGATGGTAGGGGCAAATTATTAACTCAAGAAAGTAACATGTTATGGAAAACACATTGTAAACGTTCATGTACTTATTTTCAAGTTTGCGTGTTACCGTTATGATTTCAAAATTATACGAATTTCCTATTAAAACATGTACTTAACCAACCATAGACTCATTATTCAAAATACAAAACTGTGTACCATTAACTTGTTAAACCTCAACGATTTATTCATATCGTTGTGCATTATATTAGATATACAAAGCAGAATCTCTGCACTGGAGTTGCACGATGTAGGAGTAGGTCTCCTCCGACAGTTGGTGGCTTGCTGAGCCAAGCCTGTGCGCGTTTTCCGTTGAGGGCGATGGTAGGGGCAAAGAAAGTAACATGTTATGGAAAACACATTGTAAACGTTCATGTACTTATTTTCAAGTTTGCGTGTTACCTTTACAAGATTATGTTCGTAATCTTTACTTCAGTTACGTATGACATTTAATTATTTGTAATTTTTTACGAAATGTTCTCTGATGAGGCTAGTCCTTGATTTGCCTAATAATAAATAGGAATTTATAAAGAGATTCGAGTGAGAAACTGAAGTTGGTGAATGAGTTGGGAAGAGAAGAAAGGAGAAAGTTGAGTGAATGTGAATAAAAGCAAGGTTATTAGGGTGTGCAGGGTTGTAGGACAGTTAAGTTGCGAGTTTGAATGCAAGGTTGTGGGACATTTAAAATGTGAGTTTGAATGGAGAAAAATTGGAGAAAGTGAAGTGTTTTAGTTATCTGGGAGTGGACATGGCAGCGAATGGAACCATGGAAGCGGAGGTGAGTTATAGGGTGTTGGAGGGGTCAAAGGTCCTGGAAGCCCTGAAGAATGTATAGAGAGAGAACGTTCTCTGGGTGGGCAAAAATGGGTATTTTTGAAGGAATAGTAGTCCCAAGAATATTATATGGATGCGAGACGGGTTATAGTTTAGGTAGTGCGAAGGAGAGTGTATGTGTTGGAAATGAAACGTTTGACGACAATATGTGGTAATAAAAAGAGTGGTTAGAGAGCAGAATAGAGTGTGCTGAAATAGTTGGTTATATGAAGAGAGTGAGGAAAGGTTGACTTGCAAAGTGAGAGGGTTAGGGAAAATGATTTGGTAAACAGAGAAGAGGAAGTAAAAGCATTGCGGAAGATGAAAGCCGGCAAGGCAGGGGGTTTGGATGGTATTGCAGTGGAATTTATTAAAAAGGGGGTGACTATATTGTTGACTGGTTGGTAAGGTTATTTAATGTATGTATGATTCATGGTGAGGTGCCTGAGGATTGGCGGAATGCTTGCATAGTGCCATTGTACAAAGGCAAAGAGGATAAGAGTGAGTGCTCAAATTACTGAGGTATAAGTCTGTTGATTATTCCTGGGAAATTATATGGGAGGGTATTGATTGAGGGTGAAGGCATGTACAGAGCATCAGATTGGGGAAGAGCAGTGTGGTTTCAGAAGTGGTAGAGGATGTGTGGATCAGGTGTTTGCTTTAAAGAATGTATGTGGGAAATACTCAGAAAAGCAAATGGATTTTTATGGAGCATTTATGGATTTGGAGAAGGTTCCCTGCTACGGGAAGTAGTGCAACCTCAGACTGGAGTAAATATATATGAATAAAACATTGTTGAAGGTAGTATTTGATAAATCTACGTAAGAAAAGAAGAAGCATAACTTGCATATATTTTGATCTATCCACAGCCCACCTGACTTGTGTCAGCAGTCCTGGTTATTGAGTTACGTAGTGTCGTTCTTCTCATTATATACGTTTGTCTGATCACGGACCTGACAGAGGGGGCTGGAGGAAACCTATGAACGTATTTTCAAGTATCGTATTAACTGATCACGGACCTGCCAGAGGGGGCTGGAGGAAGCCTATGAACGTATTTTCAAGTATCGTATTAAGGTGGAAAATATGCGTGAGGGAAAGCCTAATTAAGATGGGGAAATATGCGTGTGGGAAAGCTTGATTAGAATATGAAATGCGTGCGAGAAAGCCTAGTCCCTACGCTGGCAATGAGAGGCGCTTTCCTACCTGTGTTGATACGGGGGCGTCTTGCGTTATTATACCATATACAAAGCTACACAGCCAAAGACAGCGAATGTGTATCCCTTATACCTGTAGAAATTTAAATGAACATATGGCTAGCTTTATTTATTTTTTTTTTATACGATTCGCCATTTCCCGCATTTGCGATGTAGCGTTAAGAACAGAGGACTGGGCCTTAGAGGGAAAATCCTCACCTGGCCCCCTTCTCTGTTCCTTCTTTTGGAAAATTAAAAAAAAAAAAAACGAGAGGGGAGGATTTCCAGCCACCCGCTCCCTCCCCTTTTAGTCGCCTTCTACGACACGCAGGGAATACGTGGGAAGTATTCTTTCTCCCCTATCCCCAGGGATAATATATATATATATATATATATATATATATATATATATATATATATATATATATATATATATATATTTTTTTTTTTTTTTTTTTTTTTTTTGCTTTGTCGCTGTCTCCCGCGTTTGCGAGGTAGCGCAAGGAAACAGACGAAAGAAATGGCCCAACCCACCCCCATACACATGTATATACATACGTCCACACACGCAAATATACATACCTACACAGCTTTCCATGGTTTACCCCAGACGCTTCACATGCCCTGATTCAATCCACTGACAGCACGTCAACCCCGGTATACCACATCGATCCAATTCGCTCTATTCCTTGCCCTCCTTTCATCCTCCTGCATGTTCAGGCCCCGATCACACAAAATCTTTTTCACTCCTCTCCACCTCCAATTTGGTCTCCCACTTCTCCTCGTTCCCTCCACCTCCGACACATATATCCTCTTGGTCAATCTTTCCTCACTCATTCTCTCCATGTGCCCAAACCATTTCAAAACACCCTCTTCTGCTCTCTCAACCACGCTCTTTTTATTTCCACACATCTCTCTTACCCTTACGTTACTTACTCGATCAAACCACCTCACACCACACATTGTCCTCAAACATCTCATTTCCAGCACATCCATCCTCCTGCGCACAACTCTATCCACAGCCCACGCCTCGCAACCATACAACAGTGTTGGAACCACTATTCCTTCAAACATACCCATTTTTGCTTTCCGAGATAATGTTCTCGACTTCCACACATTCTTCAAGGCTCCCAGGATTTTCGCCCCCGCCACCACCCTATGATCCACTTCCGCTTCCATGGTTCCATCCGCTGCCAGATCCACTCCCAGATATCTAAAACACTTTACTTCCTCCAGTTTTGCTCCATTCAAACTTACCTCCCAATTGACTTGACCCTCAACCCTACTGTACCTAATAACCTTGCTCTTATTCACATTTACTCTTAACTTTCTTCTTTCACACACTTTACCAAACTCCGTCACCAGCTTCTGCAGTTTCTCACATAAATCAGCCACCAGCGCTATATCATCAGCGAACAACAACTGACTCACTTCCCAAGCTCTCTCATCCCCAACAGACTTCATACTTGCCCCTCTTTCCAAAACTCTCGCATTTACCTCCCTAACAACCCCATCCATAAACAAATTAAACAACCATGGAGACATCACACACCCCTGCCGCAAACCTACATTCACTGAGAACCAATCACTTTCCTCTCTTCCTACACGTACACATGCCTTACATCCTCGATAAAAACTTTTCACTGCTTCTAACAACTATATATATATATATATTTTTTTTTTTCATACTATTCGCCATTTCCCGCGTTAGCGAGGTAGCGTTAAGAACAGAGGACTGGGCCTTTGAGGGAATATCCTCACCTGGCCCCCTTCTCTGTTCCTTCCTTTGGAGAAAAAAAAAGAAAAGACGAGAGGGGAGGATTTCCAACCCCCCGCTCCCTCCCCTTTTAGTCGCCTTCTACGACACGCAGGGACTACGTGGGAAGTATTCTTTCTCCCCTATCCCCAGGGATATATATATATATATATATATATATATATATATATATATATATATATATATATATATATATATATATAAAGATGTTCTGGAAGGAGGTAAACAAAGTGCGTAAGACAAGGGAGCAAATGGGAACTTCAGTGAAGGGCGCAAATGGGGAGGTAATAACAAGTAGTGGTGATGTGAGAAGGAGATGGAGTGAGTATTTTGAAGGTTTGTTGAATGTGTTTGATGATAGAGTGGCAGATATAGGGTGTTTTGGTCGAGGTGGTGTGCAAAGTGCGAGGGTTAGGGAAAATGATTTGGTAAACAGAGAAGAGGTAGTAAAAGCTTTGCGGAAGATGAAAGCCGACAAGGCAGCAGGTTTGGATGGTATTGCAGTGGAATTTATTAAAAAAAGGGGGTGACTGTATTGTTGGTAAGGTTATTTAATGTATGTATGACTCATGGTGAGGTGCCTGAGGATTGGCGGATTGCGTGCATAGTGCCATTGTACAAAGGCAAAGGGGATAAGAGTGAGTGCTCAAATTACAGAGGTATAAGTTTGTTGAGTATTCCTGGCTAGCTTTATATGTTAGTTATTTCAATAGCGGGGTCAAGATCTGTTTAGCTGCAGGGAGATGGGATGGAGAGGGTTAAAGCCGACAAGATTCGGGCTAGGCTAAAGCCTTCATAATCTTTTAACAGCAGCAACATTTGTAGCTGCATCTGTGAATATTTTTTAAATTTTCTGATCCAATGGGAGTCACTGAAATACACGAGTTACTGTAAGAATTGAGTTGTTTTCTGTGGTGGCTTTGTGTCATTTTCTTTTATCTCATTACTCATTCACATATCGAAACAAATTTGCGTATTGAAATGCAGATACAGGGGAACAAGTATATTCTTCAATAGCGAAGAATTGTACGGCCACAAATCTACATAAGCTTTGGTCCATGATTACGCATCGAGCGATGGGTTGCACGCTCCTAGCTTACATAATACTACTATCATACAAAATAACAGATGTAATATGACATGCTTTTTTCTTTATCCAATAATGAAATAAGAAAAGAAACCATGTTAAGCTCCTCACATTTCTTAAGATAGGTGTGCAGTTAACCTCACTGAAGGAAGTAATGGAGCAGTCGCTTTTGTAAAGAATTTTCATATTTCAAAATACAGTGTGGTAGATCACTTGATGGGTGTACGTACCTCTTGAATGCTGATGTTGAAAAATGGATCAGTCATAACATAACTTGAGATATTTAAAATTGGCGGGCCACATATATTTTTTTTTTTACCCATCTGACTGACTACACCGTTTCTCTGGCAGTTTGCCAAGTGTGTGACGTCACAAAACAAAGCGAGAAGAAAACTAGTTCTTCTGTTCACGTCAACTTCCACCTGATTAATGGGTCAAACCTCACGTAATATGCATATAGTATCTTGAATATTATATCGATTTTCAAGTCATGAGCATGCATATTTAGAAACGGGTACTCGCGTAGCTGATTTTGATTGTGAGACGAACGCAGCCCGAGCTAGAATATAGTAGATACTTCTGCTTATTTGGTAATTTTCCTATTACTATATTCTTAAACATCCACTGAAGTGAGCTTTTCTATATGCACTAATTAACATAAATCATGTCTTCACAGTCGCTAACAATATGCGACAATATCGGGCGAGTACATTAAGTTAATTAATATTTTAAGTTCTTGCAGATCTCACAGTTCCCACTGATTAGAGTTAATGTTAATGATATTCATGTGTAGTTTTACCAGTACTATTTTTTTCAGAAAAGGAGATAAAACCCAATTTGTGGGAAGATGTTGGCAGTCCTGCGCGCGGAGGGATATTCTGTGCGCCTCGAAGCAACTAGTAAGAATGGCGGACAAACATTGATGAATATCTTGGGTACTTTGAGGAAATTTGAATACAACTTGATTGATTAATAAGATACCAGTGAGTTGATTGACACCAGAGTGGCTAATGTACTGGTGATTAGTGGTGTACGTGTACTGAGTGAGGCAGCAGCATGTGAGGAGCCATGGTGGACTAGTGTGAAGGTCTGTGCCACTTTCATCACTTGCTGAAAACCCAAATGTCAGTGTGCACAGGTGAATTGTTGGATTGAGTGTGATGACGGCCCGCCAGGCCATGGCGAGGCCCCGGGCGTGGTGAGCCTGTGACAGCGGCGGCAGATCAGGTCATCAGGTGGCCCAAGAGGCAGGATGTACAACAATATCAGGTGAGCCGCCAGCCAGCCAGCCAGCCAGGCCGCTACACTTGTCAACAATATTGACTTGTCAACACTCACCACCCTCTTTACCAGCCCTTCTACCGCTGGCAAACAACCTGTTGGACCGGCCAATTATCGTTAGATGTACTTGCCCTGGAGTACATATACTTGTGTGTTAATTACAGGCATTATAGCTAGGCAAAGGAATTAGGCGATTTCCTCTGATTCATTTATTTCTGCGTAAACTACGTTTTCCACCCTTTTCACGATTTGGTAATGGGCTGATTAACTTGGGATGTGTGGCAGTAGCATCAGCTGGGAGTTGTACCAAGGGGCCTGGTCATCGGTAGGATTAGAAGGGTTGGAATTTCCTTATTGTAATTATTCTTAAGCCGGAGAAAAAATTGTTTCCTGTAGCTCGATGTTCATGTAGGTTATAGAACCTTCAAGGTTTTTGTGAGGAATCAGAAGTATTGGATTGCTACATTGTTCAGGAATACTTACTCTTTGAGGGAATATCCTTACTTGTTGAAATGAAGGGTTGAATTATATCCAGGTCTGAGGAATGGCTTTTGATGTCAGAAATATTATTACTGTTTGTTTGACATTAGTGTGAAGGGTCATACACTTGAAATATAAGTTGGAATATTGGAAATATTGGGATTGAATGTTAGGAATTCCAATAATTCAGTATTAATCAGTAATTTTAACTTTTAATGGTATTACTAATTATCCATGGGTGTTCATCTTGATAATTGTATTCTCATATAATGACTATTTTGATGTTTAGAACTGCATTGGTATCTTATGATGAAGAAACAAAAGAAGATTTTGACATAGGATATATCTCTAAAGACATGATGAATTAATGATACAAATATGATTTTCTGTTATTTAAATATTGTTTACACTACATATGATAAACAAATAAGCTTCATACATTGATTCTATATAAAGATGAGGAGAATTGTATAGAAAACATTAATGTCATGGGACTGTTTTTAAAGAAAATAGAATTCAAATAGTACTGATCTTGATTAGCATTGTACTGTAGTTTATATATTTTGGGTGGTATTGTCAAATTCAAATTAGTTTATATATTTTGGGTGGTATTGTCAAATTCAAATATCTTCATTAGTGACTAAGTATAAACTAGATCTGAATATTTTATCAAGTGGAAAATACCTCCTTAACCAAGCATTGTTCATGAAGTTTTATATTGTTCACCTGGAAGATGACCTTGCTAACCCAACCAGGATTGAATCAAGTGCAGGTTTAGTTCAGATAGAAGATGGACTTAGCAAGCAGAATGCAGCTTTTTATTAGTTTTTTGGCAGCTGAATTGGGACAACCTTAACTGTTAATGTACTTGGCATAGTAAATAGTCTGGGATAAATGGTCCTAGATTTTTATTATTGATTAGTAGTAGATCCTAAAGTTTTTGGTGTTTAATTTTACTATAAGATATATGATGATATTTTGACCAGATTTTGCTCCTTCAAAAAAATGGTCCCTTTTGTTGTGTTGATTGATATTTTAAGATAATGAAGAAAAAGATCAAGCTCACCTAAACAAAATTACTTGGTATGACTTGGTATGAAAATAATGAAAAACTTGTAAAAGTTTCTTTCTGATATGTCAGTAGAGACTGATAAGATTGTATCTGATCCCATAGGTAACTAGAAATTAATATAGAACATTGACTTATACAGAATATCATGAATTTAGGAAAATTTATTGCAAACATTAGGGCACAGTGTCTGTGAATCCCTGTTAGAATCTTAATTTTTTTTCTCCATAGTGACTGACATGGCACTGATAAATCATGGCCAAATCTTGGCTCTTCATCCCAAAACTCGATTTGTCTTTAGTTTTCTTGAAATTGATTACATGTTCGAATCACTGATGAAGTTAGAGGCTAGAAGAGATTTGGTTTGACATTACTTGAGTCCTTGAAATTTAGTCTGACTTGTACATAGTCAGTTATGTTGAATTCTTTGTCCAGTCATAAATTATTTCAACAGTCAGATTTATGGAGAATCAAGTGACATTCTCTTTATATCAGGAAACTAAAGCAGTAGAAATGATAATGCAAGAATTATTGCAAATGTTCAAAATGTATTCACTAATAGATTTTACCCATGGGGGTTTGAGTCATGTATACTGAACATATAGAAGACAATGATGGGATTTTGCCATTAATAAACTTTCCATTATGTAATTCTGTAAGTTTTACAGCAAAAGGTGTACTAGATTATTGAAAATTTTGTTTTTCAATATCATAGTTTCTGCAGGGCAAATATGAAAAATATCTGAAATCTACAAGACCAGGCATTGATTGGATATTAGAATTTTTACAGATTATAGAAACAAGGGTCCACAGATTGTGGTCTGAATTCCTCATAATATATATACACCTAATGCAGGGTCTAAAATATCACTTGTTTATCTGTGAATATAGACTATACTTTATTGTGACTTTGATAAGTCATACATATGAAAGACTATTAAGGTTATCTGTTGTAGCATCATCTATTGATTTATGATTTAAAGAGTGCCTTCATTGGATTTACTCTCATTGTAGGATTTTAGTAGGTTCTTGTGCTGCCTCTTGATGTTTTATTTATGGTAGTTGTAGTACCAACACCATAGAAATCAGTAAAGTTACCTCCTGTCATATTTGTATTAGATAACAGTGATTTATCCACTTTCAGCAAATTATATAAAGTGATGTGCCTTGTATGCTTCCTTTGCAACACAACATTTAAGATTCTCTAATTCAGTATGCTTTTTTAGTGTCATTACAACTGCAGACTTTGTGAACATATCAAGTATCTGAGTAGTGTGTAGCTTTGCTATCACGTGATCATACTGTGAAAACGTCGTCTCATGCTTTTCTTTAGCATGTGGTAAACAAAGAGGCTGACTGGAAACGGGATCCTTATCCTTATTGGTGGTAATTGGGAATGTACTGAACCATAGTTTTTTGATATTTTTTTTACTTTGGCTTTATCAGCCTCTTGTGTTAACTTTAGGCTCATTTGCATTGGTATGGTTTTGATGATGTCTCTTTGTGGTACTTTTTTTTTATTGTTTTATAGGTTGTCTTTTGTCTTGGTTTGTTTATCTTTTGCTTGAAGTAATAAATTTGTTAATCCATAATAGAACATAATCTACCTTAAGGTAAACTATTCAAATACATGTATATACATGTGTATGTGGATGGGTTGGGCCATTTTTCGTCTGTTTCCTTGCGCTACCTCGCTAACGCGGGAGACAGCGATAAAGCAAAATAAAAAAAAAAAAAAATATATATATATATATATATATATATATATATATATATATATATATTTTTACTTTGGCTTTATCAGCCTCTTGTGTTAACTTTAGGCTCTATATATATATATATATATATAGAATCCCTCGATTTTACGGACCCCCCGATGTGACGGATTTTAATGATTTAGAAAATTAAAGAATAATCTCCGACGCCGCACCAGACGCATTTCGTATTGCACTTGTTTTTGGTAATATGGTATAGACCAGTAATATGGTAATATGAAGACCAGTACTTCCTCCACCATGGTCATGGCATTACACTTTCAACTACACTGTCAAAAAGGTGTGTAGATATTACATATTTATTGTTATATGATAATTTATTTTGTACAGTATGGTATATTGTATTAAGAATGGCCCATAGGTTACATTCAGTTTAACGGGTTTCGGTATTAACGGACATCACATCCCCACATCGGTCCGTTAGATCGAGGGTTACTGTATATATATATATATATATATATATATATATATATATATATATATATATATATATATATACATATACAGATAGAGTAACCCTCGATCTAACAGACTGGACTGATATGGGGATATGGACACCGCATCCACACACACACACACACACACACACACACACACACACACACCAGTCTGTTAGATCGAGGGTTAATATATATATATATATATATATATATATATATATATATATATATATATATATAATAGATCTTGTCTTGTTGCCCCCTTAGGACACCGTGAGTGGTGCATGATGTAGGTAATATTATTTTTACCTGTTGTTTGGGCTCCTGTGGTTTGCACACACTAGCTGGTGTTCATATAGTGCTTAGTTAAGCAACTTAGATTTTAGTTCCTGCAAATTTACATTTTTCTACTATGTTGAAATTTATTAATTTTCTTGTAAATAAACCCTTGAAAGAAGAGCATTGTATCAATAGATACTTCATTTTCTTTTGAAGTTAGATGTGGCCCAGCTGTTGACTATGTGGATACTGTGCTAGTTTTGATTTGTTAGTCTTGAAACTTGGCATTTGTCTGCTTAGAAGTATATAAGCCATTCAAATGCTTTTAGTTTAGATATAGGTCTATGTATTGTTTAAATATCTTAGTACCATTGACAGATTAGCACTGCACAAATGTGTCTCATTATGTGTCATGTATAGCAGGTTGTTGTCATATGACTGATTCTTTGGGCAGTGATACGTACTTTGGTGGTGATGTTTCTTCATTCAACATTGCCAATTCTCTGTTGCCAAAAGATTTTCTAATCTAGATATTATTGGATTTTCAGTACCATATTTCATTTGTGAACTTGCCTTTTGTGTTTTACCTTACAGAATGCTTTTGTAAGTGCACAGTAAATGAAATCCCTTTTCCTTTTAGGATCTTTGTGTAACCAGTATATGTAAAAGTTGGAAATCAGTTGACCTTTTTGTGATTAATCTGAAATTTTGTTTTTGTAATGATCCTGTTTTCTTATGTGTGAGATGATCTGGTTGTGTGATGCATATGAGGTTGATTGCTTTTTTTTCATGTATCTTGTGTTTGCACATTTCCAATCCTTTAGTATGTTACCAATCTTGTGATTTTTTTTCATCATTGCATTTGATAAGCATACAAGTTGCAAAGCTCCTGTAGTATCTTTGAATGAATTCTGTCTACAGTAGTATTATATGATTATGAATCTTCAAGTTTTTCAATTGACATCTGCAGTGCTCTGTGATCCATCTGTTACTAAGTCAGGTTTTAATGACATTTCTCAGACATGTCAGTATTTCATATCTGATGATTATAAATTTATATATGCAGGGCTAACAATATTCTTGTTGCCTTATTTTAATGATTTGATTTATCTTTTATACTAATATTTAACTTTGTAATGAGCCATTACAGTTTTTTCTTTGGTTCATCTTGTAGGGGTATATAATGTTACTTTTGTTGCTGTTTCATCTTGATTTGGTTGCTAAGATATTCTTTACAATCTTGAACATCCATTGTCTTCAGATACCTATTTTGCATTGTATGTGATCTTAGATCTTGAGTTAGACCTCTCCATAAACAACTCTTTTATCTAATCGCATTTTTATTGTTAACAGAGCTCACACATGCTGTGCCTAACATTACCATGCATTGATTTTAGAACTTTCATAGCTCAGTATGGGACTAAGCTGCTATGTTATGAAAGCATTGTTAGTTTATAGTGGCTGATTTCTGTAAATGCTACTGTTCCCTCTAAGTACATCATCTCAGGAGTGCTGGATATTAGGAAGTACAGATTGAGAACATATACATATTAGACAACAGCAGATATGGGATACATATTTTTTGCAAATTATTGGTGTAATTAGTTTTTCATCTTGGCAGGACAAGGATTCATCTTGTTTCCTGTGGTAGTACGTAGCTTTTTATAATAATCATTAAGGTTTCAAGGTTTCTTGAAATTATAATGTGTATTGTAAGATTGTTGTACTAAAATTGTGGGCTGGTGGAGACATACAAAGTATTGAAATATCTATGTGTGATATGGAAAACTTTTTAATTAGTATAGATTGAAATGTGCTGGTATTTTTGTGTATACCTTAGAAATTTCTTTATTTTTTATGAATTATAAAGTTCAGTCTTCTGTAAAATTTGTGTAAATATTTGATATTGTATCTACTGAGTTTATTACTGGGGGGATTCTTAACTTTTTATATGGGAACTTCTGCTTTGCTTGGGCTTCAGGACTATAATTACTAGCAAAAGTCCTGGAGTGTTAGTAAAGTCTACTTTTATTTCGAATTTTTATGATCATCTGAAGTGGGGCTCCTCTCTCACCTTACAACTTAGTTTGGAATCATACACTTAACTTTGTATCAGGTGTACAGTAGGACACTTGGAAAGATTTAAGCATTGACCAATTGATTTCATAATTACTGGAGAAGTTATGGCAGATATCGGGAAAAGTCATTTGTGATATTTGAATTAAGGGATAATCTTGCATGAAATGATTAGAAAGACTTGGAAAATTGTTTGTTTACTTTGTGTTTTCCTGTTCTGCCACAAAACACATAGCCAAAGATATCTCGGGTGTAGTGCACTGTTTTAAATCCAATACATAGGATTATAGCTAGAAAGACTTAATGATTATGTTCATTGAGAAAGGTGTGGGACTATAATTTCTTTGCCCCAGACATTTTTGATCAGTGCTTATGCTTCTCATGAACTCGTTAGGATTTAGATTTATCATGAATTTTCATTTAAGTGGTTACTCTTCAAAAATACCTAGCTCATTTTTGATGATTGAACTAATTCACACACCCATATTAATCTATGTATTTCACACATTTTCTGTAGTGTCATATTATAGATTCATCTGTGTGAGGATGGCCATTTTCTTGTTTAACTTAGGTTACAGAGAAAGCTGTATCCGTGTATACATATGTCTCAAGGTTTAAACAAAGCTGTATCTATGTGCCTAAGATATATAGAACTGTCATATGTGTAATTAAACAGAACTGAGAATTGTAGAATTAAGCATTCTCACCAAACCTAATCAAAACCAGAAATGTTTAGCAATGCTGATTCCCTCCCACTCTCTCTCTCTCTCTCTCTCTCTCTCTCTCGAGAAATGTACATATAAACAAAGATCTATTCGTGAGATATAGCCCAACATTCAAACCCATGCTGATGATGAATCTTATGAGCACTCTCAGTCATTATAATCAAAATCCAGGAAGTGTGGCAAAGCTTGTGATGAGGTACATTTTGTATGTACATTTCTAGTTAAAAAGAGAAAAAAAGATCAGTGTTGCTTAATATTTTTGGTCTTGATCAGGTATGGTGTGGCTGCTGAAATGTACAGTGCTCAGGTGTGTTTGATTACACATGTCATAGAGCCTTGTATATCTTGGATTATGATTTATAGTGAGGTCATTGCAAAAGTTATCTTGCATTAGATTTTATCAAGAACTAGTAATGTTTCTCTGTGAAAATGCACTTTTTTTGTGTTACTATGTATACATGAACATGAGGAGGGAGCTTTACACTCATGATACACTTTTCTGTTGTACAGACTTTTTATTATCCCAATGTTATCTGCTTTTTTTGTATTTATTTTTCTCGGCATGTTTTATGTGCATGTGAGAAAGTTAGTGTATTTACAAATTTGCTTTAAAGTTGCATGAAAAATTTTGAATGTTATCTTTAGGTTTTTTCATACTTTTCCCATGTTAGGGAGATAGCATTAGGAATAGGTGAAGAAATGCTGCATTCTATCATATACATTGTCTTCATGTGTAATGCTCCGAGACCACAGCTTACTATGCACAACCAGGCATTACAGACCTTTCCATGGTTTACCCTGGCTGTATCACATTCCCTGGTTCAATTCAGTGATAGCAACTTGACTTGTAATAACCAAATCATTCCAGTTTACTGGATCCCTTGCATGCGTTTCTCCCTCCAGTATGTTCAGGCCCCGATCACTCAAATTCTTTCATCTTCAAATTTGGTCTCCCCATTCTCCCTGTGCCCTCCACTTACAATTATATCCTCTTTGTCAGCCTTTCCTCTCTCATTCTTTCCGTATGTCCAAACTATTTCATCACTCCTTCAGCTCTCTCAACTACACATCTCTTTCTTACCCTTCCATTATCAAACCACCTCACACCACATATTGTCCTTAAACATTTCATCTCTAACACATCCACCCTCCTACAAAAATTTCCACACATTGGATTTCAGGTACTATATTTTGTGAAACCTCAGGTTTTCAGTAGGATATCCAATTGATATGGTACAGTATTACATTGAAGATTACTGTTATAAGCAAGAAGACAAGAATATCAATATAGGCTAACCATGTTTAGGCACAGAAGGAGATCTTGTTCAGTTTCAAAATTTTTAAACGAGAAAATGTACCCCATCCATAATACAGTTAGGTGCTTGTAATACAGTATTACCTTTGCACATGTCAACATCACACAACAATTTGATCTTTTCATTTAACTCATATTATTTCTAGTGTTGAGCTACCTTATAGGTTGTTTCTGCTAATCTAATACAGTTATCATTCTTATTCTAAACCTAAGCTGTATTACATTCTGGAAGGAAATACTGTGGTGTATCCTTTTCCTCTTCAGAACTCCTCTTGCATCTTTTCTCATTGTTCTTACAACTTATTCTGTAGTTCCATTCAATTTTATACTCAAATCTAATCTGCTATGGTAATATCTTAATGCCTTCTTATCTCATATGGTTGATACTCTTCACCTCTGTATATTTCATCACTTCATACTCCTACTGTTTTCATTGTCATCTCTTTTCTTCAGCTCCTCCCTGATTTCTTTTTGACAGTATTTGTAAGTGTCCTATACCTTTAGATGCAGTACATTAAATATTTTCTAATTCGTATATCTTTCTTCTTTAACATTGTTTTAGCTGGTTCAGTGGGCAATTCAAATATATATAACTGTGTAAATACTTTGTTTCCTGGCTCTACCTCGCTGACACGGGCAATGGCGACTAGTTGTAATGAATATAAATAATAAATAAAATACTTTCAAGTTTTTGTTTATCTTTTTCATGGTAAAATGTACTGACTAGCCATTAGGTACTAGCACTTACAAGTTCCGCAAAATCAGTCAATTAGATATTTAGGTCATATCTTCTCAAGTTGAAGAAAAATATAAGTATAACCAGGGACATGATTTAAAGAGAAAAACCATGAGTCTTGCATATAGATAGTTCACTGGTATGCAAGTTCATGATAATGAAATTCTTAGTGCTGTTTATTGGCTGATTTTCTGTATTAGCTTACAACTGGTTCAGAAAAGCTATTTAGCCACACTTGGTAGTCATCATCATTATTATTGTTGTAGGTATTATCATACATATGTTCATTTAGACATACTTTAATCAGTCCTCATACTTGGAAGTGGATGAAGTCCCCATTGTTTGCAGTAGGTTAAGTTGTAGGAAACTTTTGGCATTTCAGTCTCCTTTTCCTTCCAGTCTTACTCTAATGTTTCTGTTAGCAACTGTGCTCTTCAGAAATTATTCATCTGAAGGGGAAGAGGATGTTTTAACATTTGGTTTTAAAAGGCAATGTAAGTGTTGCTATCTTCTGATGGTATTTGCAGTAATAATGATAATGATGATAATAGATCTGGATTTGGTAGAGACAGCCTTTTTCTTCTAGGGGTCAACACTTACAAGTTAATAAGTACTCTTTTGTATAAACAGATGAAGAAATGTAAATGTATATCATTAAAGGTATGCAAATAAGATTGTAATGAAATCCATGTGAATATCTTGAATGTTTACTGAAGTGTATGTCATCAGATATATTACTCTGTGGTCCTTTACACCACTGTTCTGAGTATGATGGTGTCATTTAGAGGTCTACACTAGCTTTTAACATACCTCCCATAAAAAATATGTTATCACTGGCACACTGGAAGACTTGATTCATATGTTTATGGTCTCATATTTTGTATTGAAGAGTTTTTTGTAATTATTTTGGTGTCATTTGTAAAATACAATATCAGTCTAAGGTTTGGGGTTATGCTATCTTTCTATTTATCTGTATCTAAAATGCCCACTCCGTCTGGGAAATCTTTCAAGAGGGTGACCACTGCAAGAGAGTATTCATAACTGGTGAACTCCATTTGGGGTTGTGCTAATATTTGATATAGGAGTGAAAAACAGAATTGGTTCAAATACTTTTTTTCAGAAATTGAGCTACATATTATGGGAGTATTGGAAATAGCTTGACACCAAACTTATTTTGAAATTTTAGTTGGAATCTCTTTTTCATTTACTCCAGTTAAGCTCTTTGTTCATTGCATTTGATATGGGCTTTTGGAAAATTTGTGTATGTTACATCTGCTTTCAATTTGTACAAAATTTAGTTAGGGATAGAGCAGCTTTGAAAGGTATGGTCCTTCTGCTCTGGTACATTCTAACCTGGGTTGTGTAGATTTTTTTTTTTGTATGGTCAGTCAATTTAACAACTTTAGACTTTTTACAGAATTTAGTGGTATGTGATGTAGTTGGTATTGGCCAGCAGATAATTTTGGAACCTGTTTGCTACCTATATGGAATGGAGTTTTTTGGTAGTCAAAATTCTCTCCCCAGAAGAAAATTAGTATTCATGTTAATCCTAATTTACATTTCTTTAGAGATGAAAAAACAAAAGAGTTCTCAACATTTGGTCTTGGAATGGGCATTTAATCTGTACGTTTGTTGAAGTCTTGTGTGGTGTGCAACAGAATCATTACCTTGTCTGGAACATAGAGGGACTGTTATTTGGTAGGGTGTTGCTGAGGTCATATACCTTCATTTTTCATTGCAGTTTCATATGGCTTCTTTTGTATTTTACTGATCTTCCTTTCATCTTTTTTGTATTTAGTGGTTTAGTTGTACTTTAATGGGATAAAATTTTTACTTATGAGCAATTATATTCTTTTTTCATATTTCAATAATGGATCTTTGCTCTTTTTTTGTTTCCTCGCTGTTTGTGAGTTTAAGTTGGCCTTCAATTCTTTTGAAGTTTGCTTCCTTTTATTTCGTAGGCTGTGGCTTTCAGAGAAACAAGGAATCATATGGCTGTTTGTTATAAAGAACTTGCTCCTCTTGTAGTTTGGACCTTTCGTATTTCTTTCTCATTGCTTTGTGTCTAGTGGAGGCATGCATGAGCGTCCTTCCCCCCTACACACCATTATTTCAGTCAGTTTGTAATATGATAAATGAACCTGTAAGTAGTCAGTTTGTGATATGAGATATGAGCCTATCAGTTTGTGTGGAGATATGAGCTTAGTAGATTCGTTGTACTTGTTAAGTTTCTTGTATTTATATGCATAAAAGCTTTTTTTTCTGGTTGGTTCCTCTTATCAGAAGAGCAAGGCATACCAGATTACATTTGCAGACGGTACTGAACTTCTGAGAGAAGTAAGGATTATGATAGGTATAATAGATGGATGATGAAGTTCTGCTGGATCAGATGCGAAGTGGAGCTGATTGAGGCCAAACAAATGACTTACATCTTGTAATGAACAGATTTCAGAAGTCTACATAAATAAGGGTTGACATTGTGTTCAGTTTGTTACCAGAAAATCACATAGATAAGATGATAAAAGAATGTAAACCAGAACCCAAAGTAGAGAATGCACGACAACTTTGTTTACTCAACTTCCTGAGTCATACAGATTCGTTTAGAGACTGTCCAGTGGTGAGCCACAGTATCGTATGTGAGGTGAGAAGAGGATGATAGTAATTGTAGAACTGTCGTCTTTATGGCGGGAAAGAAGTGAAAGAGGAAACATGGATGCATCTTCTAAGTTACTCAGTTTGATTTGATATCGATATTGAATAGTTCTTTGGTATAGGTAGAAACCTGTTGGGATAGGACAATAAGAAAGTAAATAAATGATTTTGTGTAATATTTTCATATTTTAAAGCGCTGGATTATTGAAACAAGTAAAAAATGAATTCAGAGTGCATAGAAAAAATTACGGGAGAGATTGAGAGAGCATTCCACAAGTGTAAAATTCCACCCTTTAATGCATGTATAGATAATCACAGACTTAAGAGAGCTGTAACGAAAAAGAAATACGAGAGGGAGGAGGTGATCAAAGCTTTTTGGCGCTAGTGAAAAGGTGTAATGATTTTGCAATGTCTTTGAAGGAAATTCATGATTTTTGCATTAATATCTGGCGATACTTTAATCTCCGTAAGCTTATGTATGTAAACTTTACCTTACCGTTGTCAAAATGTTTCGGATGTTTTACGCACCTACTGGTTGCTTAGTTTGTCTTGTGTCCCTGCCATAATGATTTTTGTTTTGTAATTAGATTTTAGTTGGGCAATGCGTATGTAAAATTGGGTGTTCTGATGCACGAGAAAAAATTTCCGCGAACATAGGACTTTGCGTGCATAATTTACATGTAACTGGTAAGTGTTCAGGAGTGTCTGACGAATGAGTTGGTTATTTTATGCGCAGAAATACAAATGCTGGAGGAAGGTCAGGAAAAAGAGGCGATGAACAAACTTCTTAAATTGTTGTAGGATGCGAGGGTCTGTAAAGCGAGAGTGAGGGTTGCGAGGGGTCTCTTGCAGGGTCATGGCTTCCGGCCTTCGCTAAGGCGCGCGCTCTCGCTACCTCCACCCTAACGCTCCTTCATACCCTCCCGGTCCTCCTTCAGCTCTTATTACCTCGGTACATCTTCACCTTGCCTGCCTCATAGTCCTACAGCTGTTCGCTGTCGTACTTCCTGTACCTCGCCGTCGCCTTACCTTTACGTTTTATACTATATTCTTATGTTGGCAAGAGCCCACCCATACGTGTTACTTTTACCATATGAATGTAATATACCTTAATGGTTCTGACAAGAGATTATATTCCCACACCACTCCATGTCTTGTCCTTCCACATCCTTTAAACTGATTTATAACAGGCATGTCATCCATAAGTGCCCAGGTTCCGCATTTGAGAACCTCAGTCATGCCGAACTTCGGACTCCTCACTACGATTCCAGTCCGCCGAATGTTTATACGTAGTACCTCCCCTCATTTACCGGACTGTAGTTTCCAGCGTTGTTTCTCTGTGTTCTGTATTTATATGTTCATTGTCCCATGATTTTCTAATTTCATCTGTTGTTTGTGGAAGCGTAGCGTATTTTTCTTTGATTTAGTCGTACATCATTCTATTTTCTGGTCGCTTAATTTTTTTCACTTTGATTTCCATCCTTCCTTCCATTTCTTGCTCCTGTTCCATGGAATGAATGATTCTGACCGTTCCGTAAGTGCCACTTCCCCCACAGCTTCCTGGTCTGCTTGGCTGACCTCGATGTGGTGGTGGTGGCTTCCCTCGCTTTACTGGTAAGGCGACGCGGGGACTCGTAGCTCCCAGAGCCGGCTGACCGATGTCTCCTCAACTTGACGTGGGCGGCTCTTGTCTGCCTTCTTTCCTTCCGCTCCTCATCCTTTGTAAGACTGTTTGAGTATAATAAACACCTTTTGTAGTTAAGGCCGTCCGGACCACATCGCTTGGACTTGGGTTGGGTCTTGTGTAGTTTGGCTGTGTAACCTGGTACAAAATCTCTCTCTCTTTCCCTTCCTTCCTTCCTTGACTGCGTTGTTCCTTTTCATCCGTCAATATAATGCTGGTTTTTGACATTTTTTTTTGTCACATCGGCGGTAGCCTACCTTGGGATGTTTGGCCAGGAACTTTATACCAGCCTAAAAAGTAACAACTATTGGTAAGTTAATCGCCCTGTCAAGTGATGGCTATGAACCCAGACATGGACATCCCTGGGTTAACTCGAGTCAAATTCCAAGCTGTCGGGTCGCCAGTCCTGTCACAGCTGTGGCGCTTTACCCCACTCGATGTTGGTACTTTTTTTTTTAATTTACCTTTTAGAGGAAGGATGAACAGCTGCGTGAGCTGTGCTCCCTTCGCCCTTGCCGGGGTCGAACCCTGGCCTGTGAATTTGTAGTCTAAAACTCTCATTAGAGGCGCGTGGCAATCGTGTAGCTTAATATTGATTATAGAATTATGTAAAACTGTATGTAATTTGTTAAGATGTATTAGCTTCCTGTAAGAGGGAGCGTTGAATATGTACACTGTTGGCATGATCGTGCAAAATGATTCAGTTGAGGTCTTGTCATACTGAGTTGATATTAACGGATTGAAATTAATCTTTTATTGGTGGTAATGTTCCTTGTTGGCGTGGATGAAAGCGGTCGGTAATACCACTTGTGTGGGGGAAGTTAAAACCGTGGTTGTTAGTACTGTGTGTGTGTGTTGGTATCACCAGCTTTTACTCCACAGCTGTGGTCATGCCGTACTCCACTATTCATCACCCCCTGCTCCCCCGAGTTTTACACAGGCGTCTCACTTGCTTCCCCCCAACCGTCCTATTACCGGCATCACAGCTGGTTTGTGCTGGTTACTGTCTTGGGGTGAGGGTGTGAGCGAGGGAGAGGGTAGGAATTAGCACCTAGGACCGGATGAAGTGAGGTCGGCAGGGAAAGGCGCAGTATGTGTGAGTTGGGGAAATGTGAACGTGAGAGCTGAAACGCATCAGCAGCCATCCTTGTGGAAAACCCTCCTCAGAAGTGGGGGATTTTGATACGGTTGCGTAAGGTGACAGTTGACAGGGATGGACGGTTTGGACATGGGTGGGTGGTGACTTATACGTAGATGAGTGGTAGTTGACATGGATGTACAATGTACGTGGTTTATATGATGGTTAACATGGGTAGCTTATACATTGTTGGGTGGTAGTTGACATGGATGTATAATTGACCTGGTTTAGATGGTAGTTAACGTGGATAGCTTATACATAGATGGGTGGTAGTTGACATGGATGTATAATTGACATGGTTTAGTTGGTAGTTAACGCGGATAGCTTATACATAGGTGAGTGGTAGTTCACATGGATGTATGCTTGACCTGGTTTATATGGTAGTGAACGAGGGTAGCTTATACATGGATGGGTTGTAGTTGACATGGATGTATAACTGACGTGGTTTAGATGGTAGTTAACGTGGATAGCTTATACATGGATGGGTGGTAGTTGACATGGATGTCTAATTGACATGGTTTAGGTGGTACTTAACGTGGGTAGCTTATACATGTATGAGTGGTAGTTGACATGGAAGTATAATTGACCTGGTTTAGCTGGTAGTTAACGTGGGTAGCTTATACATAGATAGGTTTTTGATATGGTTTAGATGGTAGTTAACGTGGATAGCTTATACATGGATGAGTGGTAGTTGACATGGTTTTATAAATGACGTGGTTTAGATGGTAGTTAACGTAGATGGGTGATTGTCGACATGGGTGGGATGTAATTGACGTAGGCGGATGATAGCTTCGGTAATTGATGTTGTATATTAACCAAATGTAGTTGAATGGTATATGTATTATTTTTTTTTCGTTTGTTGGCGGTGTTGTAGGAAGGAAGGAACGAGTAGGTCAGAGTTGGCCCGCCGAGCTAGTGGTATTGTGATCATTATTTGGTATTAATAACCGTTATAGTTAGCGGGGGTTTTGTCTGGGCCAAAGTTGTTTATTCCGTGCCTTTCACATGGGCTCTAGTTGATTGTAGTGATTGTATTTCCTGATTGGCTAGTTGCTGGCCGCCCCTTTCATTATCTCTCCATTCTCTCTCTCTCTCTCTCTCTCTCTCTCTCTCTCTCTCTCTCTCTCTCTCTCTCTCTCTCTCTCTCACGGATGTGTGCACCATGCATGATTGACTTGCCTATGCTTGTACCGTAGTGCCGACTGTGGCTGAGAGAGAGAGTAGACATACCTTCTTATATGAGTACCAGCTACAACATTATGATGCTCTCAGGCCGGGTTACCGCGTAGCGCTCACGCAAGATTCTTTATTAAGAGTAAGCTGTCGTATGAGGGACATATTTTCGAGTGCTATGTGTGTGAGATGGATTGCGTGTAGACCGAGTGTCAGTAACTCGCGTTGGGTAAGGCAGAAAGAAGAGAGTGCACGAAGGGCAAGGGAACATGACAGCCACAGTAATGTTGATTCTGGTGGCATTACAGTAGCTGCCAAGTTCCCTACCTTAGCTCAGGTTGCATTTTTTTCTGCCACACCAACACATGCGTTGTTAGCGGCCAGTGCACACACACACACACACACACACACACACACACACACACACACACTCCATCTTACACATGATTCCTGCCATCTTTTAACTTTATAGTTTCTTGAGATGATCGCTACGCGCTCGCAATGCCTACCGACAAAATACTGGGTCAGCTACTCATGAGAAGAGAGGTAGTCTAACACTGTTTGTGTTTTGGTACATATGCAGCCAAGCCAGGTGTGTACTCGCCACATATGTACTGCAATGTATGTTTATGATGACGTTGACCTGGGGATGTTGAAGTGTAGACACCTGCTATACTCATTCATGCCCTGAACTTTGCCGTACACATGTATCTTGCCTTGTATCTCTCTTGCCTTTGTGCATGTACTTTTAGATATGTCCCTCACATTGTGCTCTTAATTTCTGTATTGCGAAAAGTCTTTTGTTTGATATCTAGTTCACAACCTCAGGAAAGAGTTTGATTTGTAGTTCACAACCCCAGGAATGGGTTTGTTTGATGTATTCTTCACAACCGTAGGAAAGGGTTTGCTTGATGTATAGTTCTCATTGAGGAAAGGGTTAGTTTGATGTCTAGTTCAAAGCATTAGGAGATGGTTTATTTGGTGTCTTAGTTTTAATATTAGGAAGGGTTTTGCTTGTCTAGTTCACAACCTTAGGAAAGATTTTGTTTGATGTATAGTTCTTAATCTGAGGAAAAGGTTTGTTTGATGTATAGTTCGCAACCTTAGGAAAGATTTTGTGTGATGTATAGTTCTTAGTCTGAGGAAAAGGTTTGTTTGATGTATAGTTCTTAATCTGAGGAAAAGGTTTGATGTATAGTTCGCAACCTTATCAAAGCGTTTGTTTGATGTCTGTTTCAAGATATTGGGATATTGGGAGAGGGTTTGTGTGATGTATAGTTCAGAACCCAAGGAATCGATTTGTTTATTGTGGAGTTCACATTCTAAGTAAAGGGTTTTTTTTATGTCTAATTCACAACCATAGGATAGGGTTTGTTTGTGTCTAGTTCACAACCTTTGGATAGGGTTTGTTTGTGTCTAGTTCACAACCTTTGGATAGGGTTTGTTTGTGTTTAGTTCTGATTATTAGGAAATGGTTTATTTCATGTCTGTTTCACTGCATTAGGAAAGAGTTTGTTTGATGTCTAGTTCATAACCTCATGAGCCTTATTTGATGTTCAGTTCTCAACATTAGGAAAGGTTTGTTTGATGTCTAGTTCACAACTTTCGGATATTTTTTTTTGTTTTGTTTTGGTTAGTTCACGGCCGTTGGAAAGAGTTCGAATCCCGGAATAAGTTTTAACATATTATCAGGAACAATTAGAATCATAGGTGTGCTTGAAAATTTAACCGTTTTGAGTTGGATGGTATCTTTAATGCCCGTGTATCTCTGTCGAATATTCCTTAGTATGTCGATGTTCGACCTGTGGTATGACGGCGTGCCCTTTGACCTGACCTGACCTTAAGAATTAAGACAAAGATCAGGCCAGCACAAGCCGAAGCGTGTTCATCATGATAGTAAATTTAGGGAAATGTTGGGTTTGATAGTTCGAGCATTTACGTTTAGTGAGGTGACTGTGTAAAAATATGCGTAAAGTCATGTACGTTTGTTTTTTATTCTTCTTCACTGCCATAAAACTCCACCCACGCAGACTTATACGTACACACACACACACACACACACACACACACACACACTCGTATAGTAGAAACATTTAAGCGTGAGACGGGTGTTCTCCCGTTTCACAGGTCGTGTTCTTGTGGTAGAGGGGGAGGGGTGGATAATCCTCTGCTGACGTTTCCATATGCCAGTCTTGGACCTGTTTGTCTCCGGCCGGACGCCCCCCCCCCCCCCCTCCCCCACAACTCGCGGCGTCACCACTTCATTTTTGGCGGACGCTTTATTTGGCGATTCTCCTCAGTTCGTGGCTGACGATGAGATGTGGCGGGCTTTCTCAAGCTGGAGCTACTCCATGTCCGGTTCCGGGTGTATGCAGAGATGCGAGACTTGTGCTCGAAGTATTGCGGTGGGGGACAGTCGAGTTTTGGCGAATATTAAGCGTAAATGTACAAGTGTTCCAGTTTTATTTGTAATGTATATATATATATATATATATATATATATATATATATATATATATATATATATATGTGTGTGTGTGTGTGTGTTGGTGTTGACGGACTCTGCCTGCCAGCGAAAGTCACCTGCGACGAGGCTCCATCATTGTCAGCGGACGTAAAAAGAGTCCTGCGTCATGTAGGAGGTCCTATCCCTGTAGGAACCCACCTTACCTTACTCCTGCATGGAGGGAGTGCAGCCTCGAAGCTGCAGCAGCTCATTGAAGGAAGTCCAAGGTCTATATGAAAATAATGATAATAATAACAATAATAATTGCTTGACGCAGTAGAATGCTTTCGTGCTACTATACATGAATGATTTAATGGGCTCTGTGTTTCATTTTGGGTGTGGCAACGTCAACAAGTGATTAAGGTTCCCATGTAGGGTGACCCTTACGTCTCGGGCTGGTTTGTGGATGACTTGATGTAGTTGTCTGTTTGTACAGTAACGGGGAGAGAGAGAGAGAGGGAGAGTCACACGAGTAGGGCCCGATCTCCTGTGTTTAGGAGAGGGAGTGCGTTTTTGTTTAGACACACGTGTAGTGCACCTGGTCGTAAATACCAAATGGCTGACATTATTTTATGAGCGATCTCGCAGCTGGTATGCTGTCTACCTGCCAGTAATGTCACTTGTAACCTACCTGGGGGTTTGGTTTGGGACCCAGAGGTCTTACGTGGCACCGAAGACTCTCCGGAATCCCACTTATGGAAGAGGTTGTTTAAAAAACATACATCCTGCCGCTGGCTACGTCGTCGCAAGCGAGGCGGCACCGTGAGAATCCGTGTGTGACAGGTTTGCAGTATTGGAACGTGCAGTGTCCTGTTCAACGGGGGTGTTGACGCTCACAACGCCAGCGGACGAGTGCTATGTGTGCTGACGAATGGGAAGAGTGCGTCGTTTGTGTCGTGCTAGGCGAGTGGCAAGAGTGCCTCGTTTGTGCCGTTCTGACGAGTGGCAAGAGTGCGTCGCTTGTTTCGTGCTAGACGAGTGGCAAGAGTGCCTCGTTTGTGCCGTTCTGACGAGTGGCAAGAGTGCGTCGTTTGTGCCATTTGTGCTGACGAGTAGTTAGCTTTGTTGACAGTATACAACAGGAAGAGATGGTTGTGTGTTGTGTTGCTGAGTGTTGTCACGCTGGGATGTGGATGGTGTAGGCAGGCAGCGCCCTTGCTAGGGAAGTGGATGGGAGTAGTGGAGGGAGGCGGCGCCCTTGCCGGGAGAGTGGAAGGGAGGAGTGTGAGTGGTGGAGGGAGGCGGCGCCCTTGCCGGGGAAGTGGACGGGAGGAATGAGTGGTGGAGGGAGGCGGCGCCCCTGCCGGGGAAGTGGATGAGAGGAGTAAGTGGTGGAGGAAGGCGACGCTCTTGCCGGGGAAGTGGACGGGAGGAGTGAGTGGTGGAGGGAGGCGGCGCCCTTGCCGGGGAAGTGGACGGGAGGAGTGAGTGGTGGAGGGAGGCGGCGCCCTTGCCGAGGAAGTGGACGGGAGGAGTGAGTGGTGGAGGGAGGCGGCCCCCTTGCTGGGGAAGTGGACGGGAGGAGTGAGTGGTGGAGGGAGGCGGCGCCCTTGCTAGGGAAGTGGACGGGAGGAGTGAGTGGTGGAGGGAGGCGGCGCCCTTGCCGGGGAAGTGGACAGCGGGCGGCGGGCTGTTGCTTCGCCACCCACCACCGGAAATTGCTCTCATGAATGACAGTTAGGGAACGGCAGACGCTCAGGGATGGCACGGAAGGTGGGAGGGGATAGAGGCTCGATGCTAGGGCGGGTGAAGGAATTTAGTCGAGGGATCAGAGGGGATGGAGGGGAGGAAGTAAAGGGATTTGGCCTGTGATTAGCGGGTGATGTTATGTGTTTGTATGGCCCCAGTGAGATGAATGGGGAGGAGAGTGGTGGGGCGGTAGATTAACAAAGGTGGTGGGGAGAGAGAGAGAGAGGTTGTGGGTGAAAAGGTATGATGATTAGAAGATCCGGGGTGGCTAGGATGGGTGGGATTGGGGTTTACATGTGGGGTAGAGGTCGTGCTGGACGGGATTAGAAGTGTTTGCTGTTGTTGTTTAGGTCTTTGAGAATTGACACTGGGAGACGGCCCCCCAACCTTCCCTTGTGTTGTTAGTGGGGGGGTTAGGTTTATTGACTTAAGGAGACCCTTACTTCAGATGTCGTTTTTAGGGGTGAGGATTTTGACCTTGAGAGACTCCCTCCCCCTCCCCCCCTCCCTCAATGATGTTAGTGGGGGTCCTGACCCCCTAGTGTTAGTAGAAGGGGGTGAGGTTATTGACCCTGGGGGACCCCTTCCTCAAATGTAAGTAGGGTTGAGGTTTTTGACCTTGGGAGAGACCCCCCCCATCCCCTAGTTAGTGGGGGGGGGGAGTAGAGGGTTCTGACCCTGCGAGACCCCTTTTCCTCCCCTAGTGTTTGTAGAGGGGGTGAGGTTACTGACCCTAGGAGACCCACACACCCTCTATACCCCTCCCATAGTGTTGTTGAAGCCGTGAGCACTGCTCTCTCTCTCTCTCTCTCTCTCTCTCTCTCTCTCTCTCTCACACACACACACACAGGTAATAGGTGGTTGGCAGCAGCCACCGGCCAGAGAGGTGTGCATTACCGTCACTACCCGCCTGGGTATCGGGACGGTTATCGAGGGCTCGCGCAGCGAGCCAGCACTTCAGTGGCCGTCAAGTGTCACTCCTTTGGCCCAGATATCAGCCTGTTTCTCTCTTCTCTCTCTCTCTCTCTCTCTCTCTCTCTCTCTCTCTCTCTCTCTCTCTCTCTCTCTCTCTCTCTCGGCCTCACCCTCACATGAACTCCCAGCACTCAGGCCACGCGCGCGCGCGCGCACACACACACACACACACACACACACATACACATATTTATATATAAACATGTAACTCAACACGACTCGTTTTTATAACGAGTATATTCCAGCGGTGAACGCTACGCACTAGCCTTGCCTTTATTTTTTTTTGGGGGGGAGGGCAATATCTCGCCTTAATTACTCGTAAGTCCTCTCTCTCTCTCTCTCTCTCTCTCTCTCTCTCTCTCTCTCTCTCTCTCTCTCTCTCTCTCTCTCTCTCTCTCCCCAGCTTGGGAGCGGAACAAGCAGAGTAAAGCTTATAATTAGGATGGGATATTTTGGAGTTAAACGTCTCTGAACTTGTGCTTCCAGTTTCTACGTAATTTAATCCCCGCACTCCCACACCCATGTGGTAGCTAGGGACCCCCCCCCCCTCTCTCACTCACTCTCTTCTCTCTCTCTCTCTCTCTCTCTCTCTCTCTCTCTCTCTCTCTCTCTCTCTGAGTTGCTTCAGAGTCTTTTTGTTGTTGAGGTGATCTTAGCTGATGCTAAGGTAATAACGTGTAAAGAACAGATATAAGGTGGGGTCAGTGATGGGTGTAAGTAAGGTGGTTCGGTGATGGGTGTTAGGTGGTCCGTTGATGGTTGTAAGATGGTTCAGTGATAGATGTAAGGTGGTCCGTTGATGGTTGTTAGGCGACCCGGTGATGGTTGCAATGTGGTCCGGTGATGGTTGTAAGGTGGTCCGGTGATAGGTTGTAAGGTGGTCCGGTGATGGTTGTAAGGTGGTCCGGTGATGGTTGTAAGGTGGTCCGGTGATGGTTGTAAGGTGGTCCGGTGATAGGTGTAAGTTGGCCCGTTGATGGTTGCCAGGTGGTTCGGTGGTAGGTTCAAGGTGGTCCGGTGATTATCTTGGGGCTTAAGTATGCCTCTCCCCCCCATCACAGTGGTTGTTTGATAAGCATGTTTGTGTTTCTGGTTTTCCTGTGTGTAGGAAAGTTAGCAATTAGCGAGGGATGTTGGCACTACCTGACCTTCCCCAATAACGTCTGTACATTGGCTCTACGTAGATGGTATCAGTAGAGCACCTCACTTCACGTGGATGTTAACCATTTGGCATTGCCCGCCTTGCCTCTTTAAACATGAGGACTTCGTCTTCGACGGATCTTATATACTGGCACGTAACGCATATGTTAAAGATTGTAACGCGTTTTAAACATTGTAACGCATGATTTTAATATTGAAACGCGTTTTAGAATTGAAACGCATGTCTTGATTCTTCAGTACGACGGTACGATTCTTGAGCACAACGGTACGATCCTTGAGCACGACGGTGCGATCACTTGAGTTCGACGGTACGATCATTGAGTACGAAGATGCGCTCAATTAAGCACGACAGATCTTGCGGACCCTCAAGGAGACGTAAAACCAGTGATGACGCCTCTTTTAAGTGCAGTAACTGATGCCCGAATATAATACTTGCGCGTGTTGGCGTCGCCTTATCCGAGCGAGCGAGATTGCACATCCAGGTGTACATAATCTCATTCAGCTGAGCCCGCATGACTGACGCTAAGTCTGTACTAAATGTAGCACAGAGGGGAGAGGTATGGTATAGTTAACACATGGTAGGTCTTAAAGAGGGCATGGCGCCCAGCTTATACTGTGGTGGGCAGTAGCTCACTGTGGGCCAGAAAGGCATTGGATATACGTTGAAGTTAGACAACACACTATCTTGTCATGACTAAGATATGTTTTCTTGAAGGCTACAAGTGTTGACATTTAAGAATGTCTTAGATAAGGGGGTGTTTACAAGGTGGGCCAGACCGGCCTGTCATTGGTGTAAATTTAGCCCTGCGGATCTCTCCCCCACCCCAACAACAACCTGACGGATCAGGTGAGCAACACAGCAGGTAGGTAGGTTGTCGTACCGGGTTGTAGAGGCGGATGACCTACGAAGTTGTTGTAAACTGTACATGTAAAGTAAGGTATGGTATAGCCTGGCCTTGAACCGAACGTCAGGATCAGGTCAGAGGTCAGACGGTCATAAGCGAGGAAGTGTACCGTCATGTGTACAGACTTGGAAGGTTAAGTTAAGCAGGTTGTGGCTGTTTTATTGCTAACGAAGCCAGCTGAGGAAGTATTTACCAGATAAAGAATGGAATTTGAAAGAATGCAGGATAGCTAAATTGGCGAATTCACGAGATATGAATAGTTTGAAATGATAGTAGTTCAAAATATACGCAAGAAGGTATAAGGCATCGCATCGGGCGTAATTTGCGTACCGTTACGCTCAAGATGATGGTCAGGGACGCCACGGGAACAGCTTCAGACGCGATATATTCACGTAAATACTGTTATTTAAAAATGTCATCTCTGACCCCATCATACATGGCGGCGTATAGTGAAGGTAATGTGTGTGTATATGCCACTTGCCCACGGGTGTGAGAAGCTGAACATGGGTAGCAAGGAAGACTTGGTGGTATAAAGTAAAATGCCTTGCTTAGTGGCGGGCGTTTGGAGAAGTTGTAGCTAAGGTAAGAGAAACATGTTGCACAGCCGGGCCGGTCATGTTGCTGACAGCGGATATTGCAACGTGCAGACTCGGTAAGCTTGCTCGCTTAGTCGAGCACAAGTGTGTTATGATCCCTAGCCTGACTGTACGGAAGTTAAAAGGAACATGCCTTCAATCATATATAGGTTTTAGACATTTGTTACAATATATGACCGGAATCTGACACCCACTGGAGTTATCATCGCTATAAAGAGTATAGTTTCGTGGAAGACCTTTGTCTCCCAAGATTTCAATTTCCCTGCTCCTGCGTGGGGTGTGCGAGATACCCCGGGGGTGTTTCATAATGATAATGTAAAACATATTCTTCAACTTTTTATTTTGCTGATGCGTTCTTTTGTATGGGATGCCAGCCAGACGCTTGGGCTCCCTATTCACGGCTCAATAACGACCGGATGTACACATTGTTCGATCACAAACGGCCAAGGTGTACATTGTTCGATTACTAGAGACCAGGTGTACGTACGTACAGACCGTTTCGCTGTGGTAAACATGTATATTTCCTGTTCCAAATTGGTCTGAAATGATGGTAGTTGAAGGAAAACCGTTTTCTGTCAAGTTTTCGGCGGTAGAGAGAAAAATAAAAACGTAGAACGAACCCTGTTTAAGTGGGAGAGAGGAAAATAACGAATTGTGAGGTAGTCAAGAAATATCAGTCGAACATGAAAGATTTGTTAAGCTTGTAAAGCTGTGGGTGCTGAGCGCTAAGTTGACAGGCTTGAGGGATCTAAGAACGTGAACAAGGAATTTCGCATCAACGTGGATTTAAAGATACGTACACAGGGCCAGTAAATTACTTGTTTTTGTTTCCCTCGGGTGGACAAGATTATTAAATGCGGAGTCATCCTTATTGTGAAATTCCCGCCATTTTTGGAGTCACGGTTACGTCATTATGCTCCACCCGTACCCGGTGACCCTGGGCGCTGGCGCCCCTCTTACGTAACTAACGAATTTGAATCGGATTCTGTTTTCTTGAGTCGCTATGAGAATATATACTTGGTGAAATTACTATATGTGGGATTACATAGGTGAGAATTATGAGGGTGTGTGGGAAATGGGGGTGGAAGCGCAGAGGGTTGGTGAGCGGGATGGCGGCGCGTCGTACGAAGCCCAGATGTAAGAAAACGGACAAGTTGATCCTTCTCCCTCCCTCCCTCTCCCTTCCTCCCGCGGTAACTTCCCGTTTCCTGCCTGTATCTGGCCATTGAGGGAGAATACTGGAGGGGTTTGGACACGGCCGAGCGAGCTATATACCTAGGCCAGCAAAACAAGAGGTCTGGCTTGATGACTGGGAGAGGCGAGGATGTTTCCTGCGTTATTCCTGTGGCTGGAGTCGTCCCCCCCCCCCTACTTATCATATGTGCATGGCGTGTGGGTGGTGAGTGAAATGAATGTTATATAATAGTGGTATAGTGAGGGTGGAGGGGGTTGGGGCATGTGGCGTGAACTGGGTGGGGATGGGATTAAGGGGAAGAGTGGAAGATGATACGTATGAAGGGGAGGGAGGTTGGCCGGGAATCTTGTACAGAGGTTTAGTGTAGGGATCGTGATCACAATTCTGGCCAGGGGGAGTAGTTGTGGTGTAAGTCTCTTGTTCTGGTAACCCATTTAGTGGATGAAATTTGCATGGTGTATGTACATACCTTGCTCACTCTCTATGATTACGCTGTTTCATCTCGGTCGGGTGGGGGATGGTGGGGTGACTTCTTGTATAGAATGTTTACATGCATGAATGTTTTAACCTTCAGAACACGACAGTACGACCGTGGAGAGAGTGACGGAATGACCTTTGACCTTAACGTAAGAAGCAGTCCGTCATAATAATCATGAGTTGGGGTACTCAAGGGGGCCAGACTGTATGTCTTATGAGGGAATATGTCGTAGTAGACGGTCTTTGTCGATATGGAGATTACAAGACGATAGTATGAAGTACAGGATACGTCAGACGGAGATGGGACGGAATTTTTTGTTGCCGCTTTGATGCTTACGTCCGTCTTACGATCCAAATTTCCCTCCTTAGTAAATCCTTTACTGTTTTTTTTTTTCCTTAATGTGCGTCGTAAGTCTAGGATATTCTTGAACAACAGGTGCTTACGTTTCTAACCTGCGCCTTACAACTGGGGGCTCTCCCTCCTTGATAGCGCGACCGTTGTTTTGAGATGGTAGTTGTTGCCCAGTCGTAGAAGCCAGCGTCCGTTTGCGTAGCAGCTGAGTGTGACGAGCGGTTGTGTGGGTGGGTGTGGAGAGACGACACTTGTGTGGAGATGTGTCAGTGGGACGACTGATGCGTGCTGCCAATTTATCCCCGGGGAAGGAACTTCGTATGACGTCACGTGTCATGACGCAAGTTTTACGTCACATGAATCGTTGTTGTTGTTGTTGTTGTTGTTGGGGTATCCCCCCCACAGCCGCAGGTGAGGCGCGGGCAGGAGGCTCCTTTGCCAGAGAGGCCTTGTGGCCTACGGCCAGCGTAGGGTAAGATAATGGTGGTGTCAGGTGAGCGATGATAGGGTGTGGTGCTAGCTCCCTGGGCACGACCCTTGGATGTTTTACGACCTTGAGCACAACGATACGACTCGGGTACGATAGGCTGGCTCTTGGACCAGTCGTACCCATATAGGGTCTTACCGTCGTGCTTAGAGGATTGGGTTGGGTCGTGCGAGATGAGTTTGGGCGAGTGTGACTTTTAACGCACGCGCGTCGTGAGTTGTGTGTGTGAGGGGGAGGGAATTAGTGTGTGTGTGTGCGCGCGCGTCTTGCCTAGCAACAGGAGGGATGTCAGTTGTGAGAGAAGCGGACGTGACGGGCTGCAGGCCAAACAGCTACTACGAAGCTGCAGCTTAGCAAGGGGCGGGAAAATTTCTGTATTTTCCCGCCACTTGCCTTTAATCTCCCCTCCCCCCATCTACTGTCCCTTAACCACCCCCCCCCCCCTCACCCTTATACATTTGTGCTGTAGGATTATCCAAATTGATAATATGGATTATATTTCCCATATTTTCCTTTCGGTCTGTGATAGTTGCTTATATATATATATATATATATATATATATATATATATATATATATATATATATATATATATATATCATATAATTTTTTTCTGTATGGTAGCGTATTGTTGGTAGTTATTGTACGTGCTGTGCAGTTGATGTAGATGTACGATGGTTTTGAAGCCATCGGATGGCCTTGTGACATCTTGTGTAGGAATAGAAAAGTAACAGAATAGTTACACCCTCTGTTAATGACACAGAAATACGTATGCACACACACACACACACACACACACACACACACGCCAGTCTAAACCGGACCTGGGTTCCAACCCCGGAACAGGGATACAAGTAATGATGAATAATATTGACACGGGTGTAGCAAGAGATCCCACCACCACCTCCATTCCTGCAGGTATTATTACGGATTGTCTGGTGTGTGTGTGGACATGGTCGTGCCACGGGTGCTCACTAGATGGCAGCAGTAGCCCACTGCCACGCTCAAGGTCGTGTGTGTACACACACACACACACACACACACACACACACACACACCTGGCTTAGGCTGGGGTGTGTGTGCTTGTGTGTTTACACCGTAAGAAAGACATCGAACGTCACCACAAGGTCGAGGGAGGCCGGTGTGTATAAGACTCACCTCCCCCGTAACACGCAAATATGAGTCACACGACCTGACACACCGGAAGAATTACTTGCTTGCAGGTCTTGTACGTCCGAATTGTATGTTGACTCACGGTACCAAGACAGATGTATTAGCCAGGCTCTCTGTCTATCTGTCATTCGGCCAGTGTGTTTATTTGTCTGTCTTCCCATCTGTCTCACTCTGTCATTTGATCTATCTGTGTACTTGATTGTCTGTATCCCTGTCCATCTATGTGTGTCTATATATGTCTGTCTATCTGTTTATCTGTCTCTCCCTCGTGTCTGTATATGTCTTGTTACTATGATCTTTGCTTCCTTATCCATGGAGTTGGCCCAGATGCGTACTGTGCATTTGTGTTAAGACTCAAATGAAATACGATACACCGAATTTTAACAGGTTGCTGTAGGGCAGTGTTAAGTTTCCCGCAGGTTCAATCACATTACCTTCTCTATATACATATAGTCTTTATATTTACCGTCTTTAGTTGAAGTCAACCTTGTATATATGTATACACACACACACACACACAAACACACACACACACACACACACACACACACACACACATGTTAGGTACCCATTTACTGACCATCCCTGAGGGAAAGGATGAATACCTGGGCTGAGTGTAGGCCGACTCCCATGCTCAGTAATGGAACCCATGTGGGCCCGACCCTGGGCTGGCTCGTGCTGACTCATGGTCAGTAACGCTAACTTCTTCACCACGGTGGCCCTTGTGTGTGTGTGGGTACATGTGGAGGCTAGACCGGTAAGGGTGGGTGCTTTCGCTCACTAGGTGCCGGGATGATAGAGTGCGGGGTTAAGTCTGGCCAGTACGGCGTCATGTGCCGTGCCTTTGGGCTGTGGCTTAACGGAGGGAAAGGTGGCTCGCCCGCGAGTTCTGCATCGTGTAGAATTGTCTTCTAAATTTATTATTATTACTCTCTCTCTCTCTCTCTCTCTCTCTCTCTCTCTCTCTCTCTCTCTCTCTCTCTCTCTCTCTCTCTCTCTCTCTCGTCAACGGATGTGGGTCGAGGCCAAGACGCGGCAGTACCTGCGTGACCTTGAAGCGACGCAATGCTTATCTGAAGACCCGCACACACACACCTCCCGCGATCGACTCGCTCCCCGGTGAAGTGGCTCCTCTTGAGTGTGTACTTCTAATCATCAGAGCTCCTGAGGGAGGGGGGTGTGGTGGTAGTGTGGGTACGAGTGCCCCTCAGGAGTACAGGAGACTGTAGGGTTGTCCTTCGTCGTCGTCACCTACTGCTTGGGGAGGAGGGGGGAGGGGTTAAGATGCTTGAAAGGGTAGTGTAAGTACAGTGGTTTCAGCAGCGCCTGTACCTCTGTGGCGGCGGCTTCTGTTACATCTGTAACCTGTGGTGCTGCACCTGTGTCTGTGGTGGCTTACAATAGCACATGTACCTGGGGTGGGCTCCCGCTGTTACCTGTCTTGGTTGCAGGTGTACCTGTAACCTGTGATGGTTCTGGCAGCACCTGTATCTGACCTGACCCTAAACGGTCAGGTCACAGAGGTCACGTTATCCTACGCAAGTATCGTCGTGCTCATGGGTCGTACCGTAGTATTCAGGAGTCGTACCGTCGTTCTCAAGGGTCGTACCGTCGTACTCAAGGTCTGGCTAAGAGGTTCCTCTCCATATTTTATGGGAAATTGTTTGACATTTCAGGGAGCCGGGGTTGGGGGGAGGGCGCGCTCATACGTGCCGAGTTTGAGCGGGCGACTGTCGCTTGAGCGGTTTGTTCATGATACCGTTTGAGAAATGTCTTCCATTGGTTCCTGGTGAATATACATGAGTAACTGGAAATACTCGCTGTTGCACACAATCAGGTGCCCAAGGAAATGTATATTTTCTCTTGCTTAATGTTGTAGGGGGGGAGGGTTGTGAGTTTACACTGCTAGAAACGATGGTATACAACATGGTTTACCCTTCGCTGGAGTTTGTTTTGTATGCGTCGGAGGTAGACTCTCTCTCTCTCTCTCTCTCTCTCTCTCTCTCTCTCTCTCTCTCTCTCTCTCTCTCTCTCTCTCTCTCTCTCTCTCTCTCCGGGGGCAAGATTTACGACCTATCGTTTTCCGTCGTGAAGTGGGTCAGGCAAGTCGTCATAACCCGAGTATGGCGATCTGTTCCTACCCAGTCAGGGTGGGTGGGGAGGAGGGGGGGGGAGTATGTCACTCTGGCCCAGGGATCGATTTTCGCGTCGGGTCAGGGCAAGACGGAGGAGGAGGGGGGTGAGGGGGGAAGGGAAAAATGGCGGTAAGTTGGTCACGGGGACGGAGGCCAAGCCTGAGTCAGGGAGCGGGCGTATAATCCACTCCTCCCTCCACCACCCCAGCTTCTGGGTGTGAGTCAATGTGACCCAGGGTGATGCTGGGGGGGAACTGGGGGAGCAGCAGCAGGTTTTGGGGGGAGGGGTTGGTTTGATTCTCTCTCTCTCTCTCTCTCTCTCTCTCTCTCTCTCTCTCTCTCTCTCTCTCTCTCTCTCTCTCTCTCTCTCTCTCTCTCTCCCCACATGCACACACACAACCTACATTTACCCACTATACCCCCCATTCCGTGGCGTAATTAAGATATACGATAACAATTTAAACCATTTGTCTTACGTGGGTTGCGTTTTTTTTTTCCAACTCCCGCAATGGCATTCGAACAATATAGTCGTTCTGGTGTCGTAGATACAGTTGTCGTATGCACACGTCACCACGTACATTCAAGATGTGCGTTCGTAAATGTAAATGACATGCTACCAGGTGTGTGTGTGTGTGTGTGTGTGTGTGTGTGTGTGTGTGTACACACACGTGGTTGGAATGTTGTGTATAAGTGCTGCAGAATGAATGATTCGAGAGTAACGGGGGGTTGGGGAGGAGTGTGATTGTGTAGTGTCGATATCGAGTAGGGGGGGGTGTGATGCAAAGAAGGTGAGGGGGAGGGGAGGAGTGTTTGTCACGATTGTGGGCTCAGCCGGAGGGAGGGAGGGGGTACGTGTTATCACCCCCCCCCCCTTCCTCCTCATCTAACTGTAAGCAGTATCCTCTTTAAAGAACCAATACCGGAAGTGGCCATTGGGGGTGGGGAGAGGGGGGGGAGGGAGGATCGTTTTCTGCGTTTGTTGTAAACATTTCAGTTGTTGTAAGGCCTAGTGTTGCAGCGCACGGAAGAGGTTTTTATTAGTTGTAGTTCTGCTGTAGGTTATTGTAAGGGGGAGGAGAGGTAGGGAGTGTGAGTTTACCAGTTGTAAGGGGGATAGCTGTATCCTGTCTTTCTCCCTGTCATCCTAGGCTACATCTAGTCCACATTTCCGTTTTTTTTTTTTTTTTCTATTGATGATAATATCTATGTGGGTCATTTCCTGGTCAGCGTGCACGGTGGAGGAATTGGTCCTCAGGTTTGTGTGTTACGGGTTGGCGTTGCTGACCTTGACCAGCTTCGGCTAACGGAAGATTACGTGCTGGACCCGTTGGTGGTGGTGGGGGGGGGAACTCCGGAGGACCTCCTCACGAGTCTGTCGTGCATTAATTTGCTTCTTAAAAAGTCCCGTGTGGTCCTTTTGTGGAGGGGGAGGAGGGAGGAGGCTGTGTCGTCGCCCCTTATATTTTTTTTTTTCTTTTCGTCACAGCTGGTAATGGCGGACAGGCCTGCGTCGTTGTAGATGCATTTTATTCGTACAAAGGTATGCTGTACGTACCATGAGCTCACTGTGCCATTACCTGTGACCTATATTGAGATTATCGGGAACCAGGTGTATTTTTATAGCGGCCTCGGTTGTAAATAAAGTTTCCCCGGTAACATTATGAGGTGACTATTATAATTGTAGGTTTTTATGGAAATTAATCACCTTTTCAAAAGAATTTATTGTTGGGTTGCAGGTATATATATATATATATATATATATATATATATATATATATATATATATATATATATATATATATAATATGCGCTGAGAGTGGGTACGGTCGTTATATAAAATGTCCTTGAAAACTGGACGAGAAATGTTAAAGGGCATCGTCGGAGCTCCACCTCAGCAGTGATGGGTTAGAGAAAACGGGTCTCCCTCCCCCCAAGTGGAGTGCTATACTCGTGTAAACGTGGATGACGCATGATTTCCAGGTTTTGTGTGTTCCAAGATTCTTTAATCCTCATGTTTATATGATGGTGTGACCAGTGGCATCTTGGGTTTAATCAGATTTATATTGTTTTCACGCTAATGAGATTGACGAAGTTTGTTGTTGTAGGTCCTCATTGTGAGGTATTTACAGTGTGCATATATGTCTTGTGGGAAGGGAAAATGCTTTTTTTTTTTTCCTTGTAATCTTTTAATGTGAACTGAAAATAACGCGGGTAAACCTGATCAGCCTTTTACACGCGATGAGACGAGGAAAAAAAGGTATTTTGGTGGCTAAAATTAGGTGTCATAAAATTAACGCAGCCTTTCATAAAAATGGTTGTTACGCACTTGCTACCCAGGCAGGTTCCTCGTTTAGTTTAAACCCCGGGTGTACGATTAAGCGTGATGGCCCGGCCTTTGACAAGGGCCACATCAAAGGCCAAGCCATCATATCCATGGCTCTTTACTACTCGGTGGTAATTCAAACATCTGTGGACCAATCAGTGGAAGACTTCAGGACTCGTTGGCCAGATAACTACACTGGGTCTGACCCAAACAACCTAACTGACCAGAGCTCAGCTGTGCAGCTTAGTTTTACAGCTGTGCAGCTTAGTGTTTCAGCCCCTGCTTTGAAAAGGGCACGAATGAACGTAGGCCTTACGTCCAGCGGTCTCAAACGTCTTAACAGATCCAGAGGGGGGCACAGCCATGTTCCTCCTGGGAGAGCTGATGGCTCCCGACATACTATTTCTGTTGTGGGTAATTATTACCTTGCTGGTGGTTTGCCCGGCTAAACAAGAGCCCTCGCTGAAAAGTAATTAAGAGCGGCCTCACCGTAATTACAAGGTGCGGCGATTACAGAGTTGTGGGAACTCGGTAACCACAACTGGTTTGTGGGGTATTGGTGATGTGTTCTTTGTTGGCTGGTCTTGTTTGTGGCGGTCGTAGATGTTGGGGAGGGGGGGGGCGATGTGTTCTTTGATGAGGTGGATTGTTGGAGGTTCTAGTTCATTTGATGGGGATTCTTCTTTAGGTGGTCTCTGATGGAGTGGGTTGTTGGAGTTTCTACCTCATTTGATGGAGTTGTTTGTTGGGGATTCTTCTCATGTTTTCTTTGATAGAGGAGTGACTTGTTGGAGGTTCTTGTTAGGTTTTCATTGAAGGAGTGGTATGTTGGAGG